>NC_079444.1:1602108-1699608 GCF_903798145.1 Danio aesculapii | reverse complement strand
TAAATATTTTTTATTTATTATTTAATAAATAATAATTGTTTAATAAATAATACAATTATTTATTGAATACTAATACAAATATTTATTAAATAATAATAATTATGTATTATAATATTTTTATCATTAGAGTTACACACCATAGCTATACATGATAATTTATTATTTTTATTTTTATTTATTTATTTGTTTATTTTTTATTTATTTATTAATTCTTTTTATTTATTTATTAAATATTTAACAGCATATAATAGTTTTTAATAATTTTTTCACCTTCTAGTGTAAGAAACTATTATTATTAAAAATCTGTTGAGAAAAATATTCTAATAAGTAATAATTATTATTTAAAAATTATTGTATTTATTATTTATTGCATATTTTTAATTATTATTTAACAAATAATCATTATTATTTAATAAATAAAACTGACTATTTATTACATAATAAATATGATTATTTATTAAATAATAATTAAATAATAAAACACCATTATTCCACAGGGTAATTTATTATTTTGATTATTATTTAATTATTTATTTGTTATTATTTAACTGTATCTAATAGTTTTTAATATATTTTCACCCTCATGGTGTTTATAACAAGGTATTTACCTCAGTACTTGCATGGTATGTCAAGGTTATTTAAAAAAAATAAAAAACTACATGCTTGTGTTTTCTCTTGCGCTTCTAATATATATTATAGTTTTAGGGTGTGAAGTTTTAATCATCTTTGATTATATCCCGAAAGCAGATTTATTGAGCCGACGCTGTTTACTCTCTACAGAAATGAGAGGTCATAATTGGTTGGCTGAAATAATCTTATTCAATGGATCCGCGCATGCTGTTATCCAGAGGGGCTTACCAAGAATAATTCATGTGGCCCTAATGCAAGTAATTAGACAACATGAAGAACCCTGGCGCAGATGCTCATTACTAAACACCTTATTGTTTACATAATGTCAGCCAGTGCCAAACACACTCATGCTAATATTAGGAGTGACTGTGGTGTCATGTTAGTCTGCAGACGTCTTCAGAAGTGCACAGTGCTGTTGGACACTGTATTCTGTCCACAGTGTGGAGGTTTAACATGCATTGAGTATCTTTATTTTATGAGCATCTTTATTTCTCTAGCGCTTTTACAATGTAGGTTGTGTCAAAGCAGCTTAACATTGAAGTTTTAGTAAATTGAAACTGTGTCAGTCCAGATTTCAGAGTTGAAGTTCAGTTTAGTTCAGATCACTGTGGTTCAATATTCACTGCTGAGAGTTCAAACACTGAAGAGCACATCCATCGATGTGCAGCTCTACAAGTCCCAAACCCAGCAAACCAGTGGCGACAGCGGCGAGGAACAAACTTCACCAATTGTGAAGGAAAAAACCTAGAGAGAAACCAGGCTTAGTTGGGCATGACCAATTCTCCTCTGACCAAACGTCTTGTGTAGAGCTGCAGTATAGGCGCCAGAGGCTGGAGAATGCTGGACTTCCAGGTGTGAGTAGGTCACCGGCTAGTGTACAGGCCTTTTAAAGTCTTTTAAAAGTCCTGTGCTTTTATGCAACACAGGCTCATTGTGAAAACGTATCCCGTATACATATCTGAGGAGCACAAATAATGTATCTAGAGTTACTTATGACTGCATTTCATCTTTGAAACGAACGCTACGAGGCGGTATGATGCCACTGATGGCTTCTGTTTCTTACCTCTGTGTGGATTGCTTTTCCACTATTACCAGTTTGCCCAGTGGGTCGCCACGTACGTCAGCAGACTTGTGACACAAAGTTGACAACGATGATGGGGTTAAAGTCTGATGAAGAATGGTTCTAAAAGCAGGAACAAACAAAAGGAAAAACCCATATAAATAAGTAAATAACCTGCTAAGATCTGAAAACATGGTTATAAATCAGGCGAGGGCTTTTCTTATTCTGGATTGCTTTTGAAAACACTGTCGGTTGGGTGTAGGGAAGTGGGTTGGCAGGTCAATCGGTGCTTTTTAAAACGCTATGATTTGGGTTTAAGGAAGGGGGTGGGTGGATGTATCGGTTGGTCGGTCAGTTAGTCAGTCAGTCGACAGCGGCCTCTGGTGGATTTACAGGAGAACAGCATGGGTGAATGGCACTCGCTAGAGTAATTTTAGATCTGAAAAAGCAAACACAGCGGCCTCTGGTGGATTTACACGAGAACAGCAGGGGTGAGTGGCACTCGCTAGAGTAATTTGAGATCTGAAAAAGCAAACACAGCGGCCTCTGGTGGATTTACACGAGAACAGCAGGGGTGAGTGGCACTCGCTAGAGTAATTTGAGATCTGAAAAAGCGTACACAGCGGCCTCTGGTGGATTTACACGAGAACAGCAGGGGTAAATGGCACTCGCTAGAGTAATTTGAGATCTGAAAAAGCGTACACAGCAGCCTCTGGTGGATTTAAAGGAGAACAGCAGGTGCGAATGGCCCTCGCTAGAGTAATTTGAGATCTGAAAAAGCATACACAGTGGCCTCTGGTGGATTTACACGAGAACAGCAGGCATGAATGGCACTCGCTAGAGTAATTTGAGATCTGAAAAAGCGTACACAGCGGCCTCTGGTGGATTTACACGAGAACAGCAGGCATGAATGGCACTCGCTAGAGTAATTTGAGATCTGAAAAAGCGTACACAGCGGCCTCTGGTGGATTTACAGGAGAACAGCAGGGGTGAATGGCACTCGCTAGAGTAATTTGAGATCTGAAAAAGCGTACACAGCGGCCTCTGGTGGATTTAAAGGAGAACAACAGGGGTGAATGGCACTCGCTAGAGTAATTTGAGATCTGAAAAAGCATACACAGCGGCCTCTGGTGGATTTACAGGAGAACAGCAGGGGTAAATGGCACTCGCTAAAGTAATTTGAGATCTGAAAAAGCATACACAGCGGCCTCTGGTGGATTTACATGAGAACAGTAGGCATGAATGGCACTCGCTAGAGTAATTTCAGATCTGAAAAAGTATACACAGCGGCCTCTGGTGGATTTAAAGGAGAACAGCAGGGGTGAATGGCACTCGCTAGAGTAATTTGAGATCTGAAAAAGTATACACAGCGGCCTCTGGTGGATTTAAAGGAGAACAGCAGGGGTGAATGGCACTCGCTAGAGTAATTTGAGATCTGAAAAAGCCGGCCTCTAGTGGATTCGCAAAAACAAAAACTGCAAAAACAGTTTGCACTGTTCAGAAATATGTAAAGGGGTGCGTATCAATAATGAGCCTGGGTTGTTTTTATAAAATTTCTTTTTTTTTTTTCAGACGTATTCTGAAGCATTTAGATTAAGTTACTACACTACAGAAATCTATCAAAATACTTTATAAATTCTGCATGAAATGTATTTAAAAAGGAACCTTCCCAAGAATCCCAACCCTGATCGTTCAGTATGCATTACACAGTACGCCGGATTTCCTGACACAGAAGAACAGATGGTTGAAATGACAGCCAAAAGCTCAGGTTATCACATTTATCTGTGTAAATGAGGACATATGAAAGACTTGAGCATTATTTACTGAATCGTAAATCAGTCTTACCTCCAAGAGCGTCTCCCGAAAGAGAGTTGTTTTTTTTTGTCAGATTTAGCTCACTTCTAAAGCCAATTATGTTTCTCAAGTATAGCGAAGTAAACAAACACACACACAGCAGCAGGAATATCTCCTGCTTTAACACATATCAGAGTAATCTGTATTCTGCAGACGGACGGACGCCTTGAAGGTACCTGTGAATTTCACTCAGTCACAGAGATAAAATAGTTTATTAGATAAATACCGAAATCAGTTGCTAGAACTCGCAGCTCCATGAATTGAAATGAGCTGCTCTTGTAGGTTGTGTGAAGAATCGTGTTTACAGGCCAAAGGTACAAGCTCCTAAAATGCCATCAGGGGGTTATAAATGCAATGTCTTTCCCCAAACGTCATGAAACACGACCACACAGGATTTCCGACAGCTATTTGAAGGTTTCAGTATTCTGATACTCTCATTCACATGTCGATGCCTGCTGGTTATGTTTTCCAATGTTTCTGAAAGTGTTGGTGGGAAGTTATGGAGTTATCTCTGGCTCCTGCGTTTGTTTGGGTTTACACTGAGGATTTTTCAGTGCTCCAGTGCCAGAGGACAACATCTGCATGGCTGTGATTGTTGGAGAGTCAAGCCTTTGGTTTTAGCTGCATTGATTTTACTTAAAGGTGCAGTACTGGAGGTGATTGTCTTCAGAAATATTTTTGCTGTTCTGGTTGAGAGTCTTTTCACATTCCAATAGCGATGTTTAAAGTAAATGATCTAAATTTATTTTTAAGTATGTTTATATTGCAAGGCACCGGATTAAAAAAATGTTCGTCCAATAAAAGAATTTGGGGACGAAAATTACTATTGGTAGTCCAAACTGTCAACGAATATTGATTTGTATACCTGTGTACCCTGTTCATGCAGATCAAAACGTCAGCTGACAGAGGCTGCGTCCGAAACCACCTACTACTAAGTAGGTACTGCATTTAAACTTAAACGTACTACTCTGCCGTTAGAAAAGTACATTCTATCAAAGCCTATAGAATACACTAAAGTAGAGCTGCACGATTCTGGCTAAAATGAGAATCGCGATTTTTTAGCTAAAATAAAGATCAGGATTTTCCAACCCAGGCTCATTCTGAGAACGTAGTCCCGGGGACGTTTTTGGAGACCGCGAAATACGTCCCAGGAGGTTTTTGCAGTTTTTGTTTTCGCGAGTTCGCGAGAGGCCGCTGTGCGCGCTTTTTTTCGCGCCGTTCTTGCGTAAACCCGCTGGAGGCCGCTGTCGAACGACCTTCCGCCTGTCTGCCTGGATGACAGAATGATTGACCGTGTGACAGGCCAATCGGCTGACCCACCCTCCTCCGTCCCTAAACCCAACCAACGGCGATTCACAAAAGCCGTCCAGAAAAAGAAAAGCCCTCGTCTGATTTTTACCACGGTTTCAGATTTTGACCACATTCTCACCCTGTGTCGAACTTGTTCGCTTCATTTTTTGGATTTTGTTTTTGTTTTCTTACCTGATTTCTGGAACCGCTCTTCCCCGGACTCGAACCCGGTCGTCGTCGTCGTCGTGGTCAGCCCCTCTCTGCGCCTCGAGTCCGCCAGAGTACACGAAGAGCTAACCGGACAAACTGGTTGCAGCGGGAAAGCCCTCCACACGGAGGCGAGCGGCCGGCTGGCCGGCCGGCAAGCGCCGAAGGGAACGGCGTCACACCGCCCCGCAGCGTTCGCTTAAAAAAATGAAATGCAGCCGTACGTACCCCCGGCTACGTATTTCGCGGTCTCCAGAAACGTCCCCGGGACTACGTTCTCAGAATGAGCCTGGGTTGGGATTTTCTCATGATTCTGTAAATGTAACATAAAGGTTAATATGAGTCGGCAATCATTATTGTTTTTTCTCAAACATATGGTAAAACAACAATAATAATACAATGTGTAGGTCGACTGATTTCTATAAACAATTCTATTCTATGTATAATAATTCTGATGTTGAATTATGTTTAAGATATAGGCTTATGCTTGCAATCTGTCATTATTAGTAATTCTTAATAGTAATCTGTCATTATTAATAATGACAACATTATTAGACCATTTTATTTACTGGTAAAATCAATATTATTAGAGCTAGAGCAGTGTTTCCCAACCCTGTTCCTGGAGGCACACCAACAGTACATATTTTGGATGTCTCCCTTTTCTGACCCATTAACTTCAGGTGTCGGAGTCTCTTCTGATGTTATGATAAGTTGATTCAGGTGTGTTTGATTAGGGAGAGGTTGAAAATGTGGACTGTTGGTGTGCCTTCAGGAACAGGGTTGGGAAACAATGGTCTACAGTAGTTATACTGACACTGTAAACTGTATACTGACACTTGAGATGCAGAGAGATGCAAAGAGGAGCTGACCATGACAACCCGATTCGAGTCCGGGGAAGAGCGGTTCCATAAATCAGGCAAGACAAAAACAGAATCCAAAAAATAAAGTGAACAAGTTCATAACAGGGTGAGAATGTGGTAAAATCCGAAAACGTGGTGAAAATCAGACGAGGGCCTTTCTTGTTCTGGACAGCTTTTTTTGGTAAATTGCTGTTTGCGTTTAGGGAAGTAAGCGGGCGGGCGGGTCAATCGGTAAAACTGCTTGGGTTTAGGGAAGGAGGAGGAAGTCAATCATTCAGCCAGTCAGACGGACGGTAATTCGACAGCGGCCTCTTGTGGGTTTACACGAGAACGGCGCAGGCGTGAACGACGTTCACGAGAGACGTTCGCGAAAACAAAAACTGCACAAATACGTAGCTCCCGGGACATATTTCACAGTCTCCAGAAAAGTCCACGGGACTACGTTTTCAGAATGAGCCTGGGTTAAAAAATGTTGAGGTGTTGTGTAGCTATATTTATATGACCGTCATCTACATGCATATTTATAACAAAATGGAGCCTATAACATAACTGCCTCCTTTAATTTCGTTGAAAACATGAAACATCCCCTGTCTCTTTCATTGAATATCAGTTTTAATAATCAATAATGGCCATTATAAAAGTATAACATACAATAAGTTATCGTCAATGTGCAGAATCAGTGTCCGCGGTTACATTATTTAATATATTAACCGAACTTATCTTTGCTCTCAGCCAAAACACATTACCTGAGAACAAATAGTAGATTCAAAAGAGGAAAGTCGGGGAATATGATGTTAGATATAGCCAACAAGATGAATTAAATATCACGTTTAACAAATAGAGTGAGATTAGATCCAGCGGTAGATCCTTGATGAACAGTCCGACGTGCACAGCTCTCATTTGGGGAGATGTGCTCAAAGCACGCTGCAGCAAATGCCAGAGTATGTGTGTGTGTGGTCATGTGATGTGCGTTTTCAGCGGTGTAATGAGGACGCAGAGTTGTTCTGAAATCCTCTGTGAAACGCAAGTGTGGATGTGGATCGTTTTCATTCTAAAACACCGTTTTAAAACTAAAATGTATTAGTTTAAACAGGGCCTTATTTTATGTCTTGTAATAAGGGACATAATACATCCCCTTTAAAAAAGTCTGTGCGTATAATCAAAGAAGCTCGTTGTTATCTATAGTTGTGCACTAACTCTCTCTAATATAGATATTCTCCACTGGGTTCCGACATTAATTAATTTTGAATCACAGGCATCCTATGTTCACTTCAAATTACCATAATATTTCCAATTAGGGCCAACTGCATGACCACTTAGATCATTACTCACACTTTAAAACAACTCACTTCGTTTTAAGTGACGAATGGCTGCTTTTCGTGAACGTAACGGCGTATCGAGTTCAGCGCATTACCTTAAATACGAAAATGCGTGAGATTAATAACTGTCAGATGGGAGTTATGAGGGGTGAGTGATATGTAAATTCCATCGGAGGCTTTGATAGTGTTGTATCTCTGTGAATAATTAACAAGTTCATTATCATTCACTTGGGCCAAATCCTCCAGAGCAACACTTTGAAGGATAACGACAGGGAAAAAAAGTAAGCGTTCTTCAGCCTTACTCTTCTGCTTGTATCGTCCTCCCACTTTTCCGTCTCTGGAAGACGCTGGTAAAGGGCAATCGCGGACTGAAGAGAAGTCATCAAACTCTGCGTTCTCTACTTGTGGTCTTGTATAATGAGAGAGCCTGTGCGATTTCAGCCCACCCCATGACCCCTTTCTAACTATCCACACAGACTTGTCCTTTAGTCATCAGCTATAATGAGTGGACCAGTTATTTGGGCTGAGGTGGTTGGTGCTCGGGTGAAGTTTTTAGTGATTAGACTGCGGGAGATGGTAATTACTCTGGGTTGCCAACAAAAATAGAGCCAAATGTAACTCATCGGCGAGAGTGTGTGGATGATATTCACAGGGTGTTCTTCGCTTTTTAACAATCCATTTAATAAGCCGCTTTTCCTGATCTAATGAAATGCTCTAGTAACACTTTATAATAGCTATGAATCATTTATTAAGTGTTTGCAAACACACTGTAAAAATTGATACACACGAAAAACAGCACTCAAACAACCAACATAGGATCATTCTAAAAATGTAGCCCTATATATATCTCTGGACATCGCGAATTATGTAGCCAGAGAAACGTATGGCTGCATTTCTCTTTTAAAACTATCGCTACAGGGTGGTATGACGCCGTTCCTTTTCACGCTTACCAGCTGAAATTTATTTTTGTCACCAGATTTTTCTGTGTTAATGCTTGCTAAGTAGGTATCCTTTTTGCTAAATTGTTATGTGACATTAGCTATGTTTCGCACACCTATTTATATTCACATTTTTAAATAATCCATACAAAATGCTTAACAGGAAGGTCAAGACGCACGTACTGTATGCTACCTGACAAAAGTCTTGCAGTCAATCCCAGCTGTAAGAGAAACAAATAATAACTGGACTTCTAGTTGATCATGTGGAAAAGTGTCAGAAGATGGATTTTTCCTATGAATCACCTGTTGAACTGCATCCCAATCATCACAAATACTGCAACCCGCAAGATTCTCATAGTAATCAGTCAAGTTTGGTGAAGGAGAAATCATGGTTTGGGGTTACATTCAGTATGGGGGCGTGCGAGAGATCTGCAGAGTGGATGGCAACATCAACAGCCTGAGGTATCAAGACATTTGCGCTGCCCATTACATTACAAACCACAGGAGAGGGCAAATTCTCCAGCAGGATAGCGCTCCTTCTCATATTTCAGCCTCCACATCAAAGCTCCTGAAAGCAGAGAAGGTCAAGCTGCTCCAGGATTGGTCAGCCCAGTCACCAGAGATGAACATTATTGAGCATGTCTGAGATAAGATGAAGGAGGAGGCATTGAAGATGAATCCAAAGAATCTCGATGAACTGGGAGTCCTGCATGAACGCTTTCTTTGCCATTCCAGATGACTTTATTAATCAGTGATTTGAGTCATTGCAGAGATGTATGGATGCAGTCCTCCAAGCTCATGATGGAGTCAGACACAATATTCATTCTGTTTCCACTGCAGCATGAGCACATATTCTATACTGGACATTATTGAAGGTTCAGTGACCAGACTTTAGTCTAAGCAGAGTCAGACCTTACTGTCTTAATGAAATCAGTCAACATCAAGACATGATCATATTTTATCTTGGTCAAATCAGCATAATCTAGAGGCCTTTGCCTTTCATATAAGACACTTCTGATACCAAATGATCAACTAGAAGTCGAGTTATTATTAACGAGTTGTTCCTAAAACTTGGATAGGTGACAAGACTTTTGTCAGGTAGTGTATATTTTGAAAAAGTGCAAATAAAAACTTAAAAATAATGAAAACATTTAAAAGAATGTGCACAGTGGAGTAGTAAAAGATATGTGCATAAAAAAGTGATTTTGTTTTAACAGATGATGTCCTGATAAAAATGTGTGTGATGGCAAGCCATTAATGGACAAACCAGCATTTCAAGGACATTGTAAAATATCTGAAATCGAAAATCTTTCAGTCAAAGTCCATCATGAGGTGCATGATGGTATCTGTAGTCTAGTTCAGCGACAGATCTGTACAGAATGAAAAATAGACGAAGAAAAAGCTAATCATGGATCAAGAATAAACAAGAACCTTTAAATAGACTACAAAATAACACTGACTTATATATATATATAAGAAAAACATCTCTTTTCACGCTGATGATCCCTCAGTTCCAGCTCGCATTTCAGCCTGCCTGTCAGACATTTCACACTGGATGAAAGATCATCATCTTCAGCTTACCCTCGCGAAAACAGAAATGCTTGAAGTTTCTGCCAACCCGACTCTACACCATAACTTTTCAATCCAGATGGATGGGGCAACCATCACTGCATCCAAAATGGTAAGAAGCCTTTGAGTAACGATTGATGACCAACTGAACTTCTCTGAGCACATTTCTAGAACTGCTCGATCTTGCAGATTCGCACTCTATAACATCAGAAAGGTCCGACCCTTCCTATCTGAACATGCAGCTCAACTCATTGTTCAAGCTCTTGTTCTCTCCAAACTGGACTATTGCAACTCTCTGCTAGCCGGGCTTCCAGCTAATTCTATCAAACCTCTTCAGCTGCTTCAGAACGCAGCAGCACGAGTGGTCTTTGATGAACCCAAAAGAGCACATGTCACTCCGCTACTCACCCGTTTGCACTGGCTGCCAGTTGCTGCTCGCATTAAATTCAAAGCTCTGATGTTTGCTTACAAAGCGACCTCTGGCTTTGCTCCTTCGTATCTGCTCTCACTTCTGCAGATTTATGTGCCCTCCAGAAACTTGCGTTCTGTGAATGAACGTCGCCTCGTGGTTCCATCCCTAAGAGGGAAGAAATCACTTTCCCGAACTCTCACATTCAATCTGCCCAGTTGGTGGAATGAACTCCCTAACTACATCAGAACAGCAGAGTCACTTGTCTATAGCACTTGTTTACTGCTGCTCTTATAGTTGTGTAAATTGCTTCCTTGTCCTCATTTGTAAGTCGCTTTGGATAAAAGCATCTGCTAAATGACTAAATGTAAATGTCAAATATATCTCGATAACAACTATTACAAAAACTTCACTGTCCCTTTTGATCATTTTAATGCATCTGGCTGCTTAAAAGTATTAGATTTGTTTGTTTGATTCTTACCTTGCCCTTTCTTTTAAATGAACCATTTTCCAAAAATATGAAATAAAATTAAGCAGCAAAAGCTACATTAAACAATGTTAGTAATAACGGAACCAAAAGTCCTCAGAGGGCAAAAAGCAAAGCCCTTGGAGAACAAAAGTGTTGTAGTTTCAGCGCAAGCTTCATCCGCCCACCCAAACTCTCTATGCATATGTATTAGAAGATGAAACCCGTTAACTATTCACCGACGCGTTCATTTATCACAGGCATCAAGTTATTATGGCCAAACAGTGCATGCTTGACTGGAGCCAATTCATCTTCTGCCTACATGCGCTCTTGCCCTTACCTCTGATAAGGAGAAGTGTCTTCGGCCGAAGCAAGAAGCCCCGCGAGAACCTCGTTTTAGCGTAATTATCAAGCCGCGAATCTGCGGACATTGACAATGACCTTGCGCATGACCTGATATAGCTGCTGAAGTCAGATGTTTGCATTTGTTATCCGCGTGGAAAAAGCCGTGTCTCATCTACTCTCATCCCACTGAATAATGTTTGATATACTGTAATGACTAGCATCTCGCTTAATTGGACGAAAGGAAAATAAGCAGGTAATTGAACATTGACGCTGGGGGATGAATGAACTGAGCGCTCGCTGCTAACCAACCGACCAATTTTCAGTCGCAATATGTTCCTTCAATAACATTTTATTGAACAGATGCTTTTATAAAAACCTTTGCTGTTATTGCACTGCTCGAGACGCGTAATGCACTTTTTATAAGGTATTGACTCTCTTAAATGCCATAATATCAGGCTGTAACCTGTTACTCATCGGCTGCCATGAAGAAGTCTCAATCTAACGCAGGGGTGTCCAAACTTTTGCTTATGAAGGGCCAAAAACCAAACTGCATTGAGGGCTGAAGGTAAATATTTATTCATTTTCCTTAGTCTCTTATTTATCAGGGGTGGCCACAGTGGAATGAACAGCCAACTATTCCAGCTGGGAAACACCCATACACTTTAACATACACACTGCGGACAATTTAGTTGATTCAATTCCCCTATAGCGCATGTGTTTGGATTGTGGGGGAAACCGGAGCACCCGGAGGAAACCCACACCAACACGGGGAGAACAATCTCCACACAGAAATGCGAACGAGCCAGCTGGGACTCGAACCAGCAACCTTCTTGTTGTGAGGCGACAGTACTAACCACTGAGCCACCGTGCCACCAACATCCAAACATGTCTTTATATAAGTTCGTGTTGTTGCAGATGAAATATAACAGATACAACATGATTTAAATATGTCCAGTTGGCTAGATATTAATTAATAGTGATTCAAACTAATTTACAGAAGCCTCTCTACTTGATCTTGATTTTGTTTGTGGTTTACACATTTCTTTTTTCACTGTAGTACACAAGTTTCCCCTAAATTTCTTACTTAGCTTAACTCTTTCCTCATTGTTAGGATAACTTCTAACAGGACTAAGCAGTGGTCTTAAAATGTAAGAAATTTCTGGTTCTTTAATGCCAGTTACTTCTTGTGCATGCTATTGTTCTTTGTTGACTCTGGCTTCCCTGTGTTTGTTCTCTTTTGAATTGCAAGTAAACATTACTGCATGTGGATTCGCCTCTTTTGATTTCCCCTTCACCCAATATAACAAGCACACTGTACAAATATTACATCCCACAAGGTAATACAATTCATCAAATGTTTTTATTTGGTTTATTTTCAACCTCTTTGCTGTTGTTTTTCTACAGAATACGCAGGGGTCAGTTGCATAGGCATAGCCATTATGTCTTTAAAGAAACACTTCACTTTTTTTTCTGGAAAAGGCAAATTTTACAACTCTCCATGAGTTAAACAGTTGAGTTTGACCATTATTGAATCTGTTCAGCTGATCTCCGGGTCTGGCATAAATCATTGACTCCCTATATCAGCATATAAAATCCAAATATGACCTTTTATGTATTTCCATGCATCAGACATTTATACGGGAATATGGGCTTCAACAGTTTCAGGATTTTGAAACTAAAACCATGAAACATCATCTTGAAATAAACTTGATTTCATCACTTGAATAAAAATGTATTTCAGCTAGCTCTTTCTCATTTTATTTGATGCTCTAAAATAAGTAGCAATTATAATAACAGTAATCCTAACCCTAAACCTATTAAAAAACACAATATTATTGCTAAATCTTTAATTAAAGTTAAAATAAAAATTGCAAATATATTTTGTCATTATATATAATATCGGCGACGCAGTTTGCGCAGGTAGTGCTGTCGCCTCACAGCAAGAAGGTCGCTGGTTCGAGCCTCGGCTGGGTCAGTTGTCGTTTCTGAGTGGAGTTTGCATGTTCTCCCTGTGTTCGCGTGGGTTTCCTCCGGGTGCCCTGGTTTCCCCCACAAGTCCAAAGACATGTGGTACAGGTGAATTGGGTAGGCTAAATTGTCTGTAGTGTATGAGTGTGAGTGAGTGTGTGTGGTTGTTCTCAGACATGGGTTGTGGCTGGAAGGGCATCCGCTGTGTAAAAATGTGCTGGATAAGTTGGTGGTTCATTCCGGTGTGGCGATCCCAGATTAATAAAGGGAAAGAAAATGAATGAATGAATATGTAATATCGAGTGCTTTAATAAATGAATAGCAACAGTCTATAGCAACCACCTCTAGCAAAATATAACTTTATACAAATATTCATTCATTTTCCTTTGGCTTAGTACCTTATTTTTCAGGGGTCGCCACAATGGAATGAACTGCCAACTATTCCAGCATATGCCCTTCCAGCTGCAACACAGTACTTGGAAACACCCCATACACTCTCACATTTACCCACACACTCATACACTATGGCCAATTTAGCTTATTCAATTCCCCTATAGCGCATGTGTTTGGACTGTGGGGGAAACCGGAGCACCCGGAGGAAACCCACACCAACACGGGGAGAATATGCAAGTAACAACCACCTCTAGCACTGCCAACCATATAGCAACAAAATAAAAACACTCATGAATTCTCAGGAAATACTTATCAACAGCCTGGAAACGACAGGGAAACCCCAAGACAAAATTCTTAGACCTCCCATGAGTTGTTTTTATTATTTTTCAAAATGTTCCCTATATATATATATGAATATTTTTACTATATAATGTTTCCCGGTACAGGGTTGCAGCTGGAAGGGCATCTGCTGCGTAAAACATATGCTAAAAGAGTTGGCGGTTCATTCTGCTGTGGCGACCTCTGGTAAATAAGCTGAGAGAATTGAATGAATGAATATATATACAGTGCTCAGCATAATTGAGTACACCCCGTTTTGAAAGTAAATATTTTTATCCATTTCATTTGGTGTCACGGTGGCGCAGTGGGTAGCATGATCACCTCATAGCAAGAAGGTCGCTGGTTCAAGCCTCAGCTGGGTCAGTTGGCGTTTTATGTGGAGTTTGCATGTTCTCCTTGTGTTGGCGTGGGTTTCCTCCGGGTGCCTCCAAACACATGCGCTATAGGTGAATTGAATAAACTAAATTGTCCATAGTGTAAGTGTGTGAATGCAAGAGTGTATGGGTGTTTCCCAGTACTGGGTTGCAGCCGGAAGGGCATCCGCTGAATAAAACATATGCTGGATAAGTTAGCAGTTCATTCCGCTGTGGCGACCCCTGATTAATAAAGGGACCAAGTCGAAAAGAAAATGAATGAATGACTTTTTAAGGTAAGTGGTTGCAAACAATGTACCTAATTAAAACAAACAAATGAAGTTGAACATATTTAAATTTTATTTGTTTGTTTTAAATTCAGCCCATACAAATTGTTTGCAACCACTTCTCTTAAAAAAAAAAGTAAATTCAGGTTATTATTTTTTCAGTGCACCCAACACTGAGTTATTGCATAAAAACAGTTCGGCAACCACCCTATCAACCCCATATAAACATCCAGAACCCCTTAGTTACTGCATAGCATCAGCCTGGCAACCAGCCAAAACAGCAGCGCTCTGTGACTCATGCGCCACTGACATTTTCTTAAGATAATGTACAATTCAAGCCGCACAATAATATCTTCCCAAGAGTTAAACGTAGCCACCTTCGCAATAACCTTCCATTAGTGTATTCCAATGAAACGATTTCATTAAAATTATCTGGCTGCACTTTATGTTTCGCAGTCAGAGGTCATTTTAGGATGATTGAACTCACAGAGACGGGCCTTCCTCTGAATAACATCCCTGCATGCCAAACACCGTTCTGAGCGTCGTCTTCCGTCGTTCGCTCACTAATTCACAGCAGCACAATTACGTTCTCAAGCTGGCTCATTTGTATGCAGACAGATGCAAATTCGCTCTCTCTTGAGGCGCAGTGAACCTGCACCAATAAGCCGCGGGTTACGGCTCACGTATTGTATGCACGGATGGAGAAAACGCATTACAAAAATGAGCATTTGAAAATATGAGAGTATTTATGTCTGTCAATTCAACACCGCCATCATCAGAACACTCCAAAAATCCTACATAAAAACACACAGTGCATCTGTTATCCTTTCACTGCAATTTTTGATTGTTTGCACAAAAACACAACGATTTCCCTGCTGAAAAATCCAGCTTAAACCAGCCTAGGCTGGTTGGCTGGTTTTAGCTGGTTGACCAGCCTGGTTTTAGAGGGGTTTTGGCCACATCCCGACTGGTTTCCAACCATTTTCCACCTGGTCTTAGCTGGTCAGGCTGGAAAATGACCAGCTAAAACCATCTAAAACTAGCTTGACCAGCCTGGTTTAAGCTGGACATAGCTGGTTTTGGCTGGGCTCCCAGCCTGGCTCGGCTGGTCAAGCTGGTTTTAGCTGGTCATCTCTCAGCCTGACCAGCTAGGATCAGGCTGGAAATGGCTGGAAACCAGCCTGGATATGGCCAAAACCCCTCTAAAACCAGGCTGGTCAACCAGCTAAAACCAGCCAATCAGCCTAGGCTGGTTTAAGCAGTTTTTTTCAGTAGGGTTTATTATTAATTTCCCTATATAGTGTGTATTGCTTTTCTTTAAAAAAAAAAAAAACAAATGAATTTTTGAAGGCTTCGTTACCTACAGTGTTGGGTGAGCTACTTCAAAAATGTATTATTAAGTAATAAGTAATCAACCCAGGCTTATTATGAATATGTACCCCTATCTACATTTCTGGACAGTGTTAAATATGTCCCAGGAGCTTTCAAATAAATAAATACATTTTAATCAATTAATTTAATAAATAATTTCTAAATTTATTTAGCAAACAAACAAATAAATAAATAAATACATTTTAATCAATTAATTTAATAAATAATTTCTAAATTTATTTAGCAAACAAACAAACAAACAAACAAACAAATAAATACATTTTAATCAATTAATTTAATAAATAATTTCTAAATTTATTTAGCAAACAAACAAATAAATAAATAAATACATTTTAATCAATTAATTTAATAAATAATTTCTAAATTTATTTAGCAAACAAACAAACAAACAAACAAATAAATAAATACATTTTAATCAATTAATTTAATAAATAATTTCTAAATTTATTTAGCAAACAAACAAATAAATAAATAAATACATTTTAATCAATTAATTTAATAAATAATTTCTAAATTTATTTAGCAAACAAACAAATAAATAAATAAATACATTTTAATCAAATCATTTTATAAATAGTTTCTAAGCTGATTTAATAAATAAATACACAAACAAATAAATACATTTTAACCAATCAATAAATTAATTAGATAATTCACAGGAAAGCTAATATTTCTGCCTTCAACTATTTATTTACAGTAATTAAAACAAACACATGTACCTAACTGTTATTAAATTACCAATAAATTAAAACGAAATCCCTCACGTTACTCTTTAATTAGAAAAGTAATTTAATCACAGTAACTAGTTGCTTCTGTAACTGTTCATCCCCAACCTCCATCCTCACACAGCAATAACAATAAATGAGGATGAAAGATGATTTTCTTTATAGTATAATAGTAACAATACGATGCATACTTTGCAATAAGCATGTATTAAGAAAGTTTTGAGTCCAATTTAATTTCATGTCGACTTAAAGTCCAGACTTGATAGTAAAGGTCGTTTGATCAGCTTGAAATCCCCATTATACACTGTATTGCTTTTGTTCGACTCTGTGGATTAAACGCTTATCGACACTTCAATAAAATGCCGGAATAAAAGAGGTATTTGAATGTCACCCCAGCTTTTGTGGGTTTAGCAATATTTAATTCCTCCTTTATTGTTTGTCGCTCAACCTAAGTAATGATTTCCAAGGGATCCGGAGAATCTGTTTCCTTTTTTATCCTAATACGAGCTTTTATGACAGCTTGGGCTGAAACATCATTTCATTTTTAATTTATCTGCGACACTAAAAGTCTTCGTCTGTGCAAACATCATCCTCCACAATGCCATTTCAGGAACATTTTCAACACGCCGCATATTCTCTGTTTTCATAAACGCTGCGGTCTTGTAGCTGTATATGTGTGTATTGCATATATCTAAACAAAGCTTGGTGATGCTTTAGTTTAAGTAGCAACTCACACCATTTACTACTGGGTCATTACCTGCATGTTATTGAGATTTGTTTGAGATGTTTATTAGCATTTATGAAGTATGATCTTATTTTACATCGCTAATCCTACCCAATATTTAAACCCACTATTAATAACAACACAGGCTCATTGTGTAAACGTAGCCCTGCGGACGTTTCTGGAGACAGCGAATTATGTAGGCGGAGGTACGTATGGCTGCATTTCATTTCTTTAAACCAGGGATCACCAATCTCGGTCCTGAAGGGCCGGTGTCCCTGCAGGTTTTAGCTCCAACTTGCCTCAACACACCTGGCTGGGTGTTTCAAGTATACCTAGTAAGACCTTGATTAGCTTGTTCGATTATTGTGTTTGATTAGGGTTGGAGCTAAAATCTGCAGCACACCGGCCCTCCAGGAACAAGTTTGGTGACCCCTGCTTTAAACGAACGCTACGGGGCGGTGTGATGCCGTTCCTTTTCGCGCTTACCACCTGACCGCTTACCTCCGTATGGGCGGCATTCCAGCTGCAACCAGTTTGTCCTGTTAGCGCGCCACGTCCGTTGGCAGATCTTAGATGCAGAGAGGGGTTGACCATGAAGACGGGAGTTCGAGTCCGGTGAAGAGCGGTTCCAGGAACAAAAACAGAATCCAAAATATGAAACAAACAAGTGAATAGCAGGGTAAGGATGTGGATAAAAAAGGTCAGATGAGGGCTTTTGTTTTGGATTGCTTTTGAAACGTGTTGGTTGGGTTTAGGGAAGTAAGTGGGCGGGACAATCGATAAAATTGGTTGGGTTTAGGGAAGGGGGAGGGTGGGTCAGCCGATCGTTCTCTCAGTCAGTCAGAAAGTCTGTTCAAAAGTGAGTCGACAGCGGCCTCTGGTGGGTTTACGCGAGAACAGCAGGCGCAAATGGCACTCGTGAGGGAAATTTGAGATCTCGAAAAGCATACACGGCGACTTCTGGTGGATTCACGAAAACAAAAACTGCAGAAAAACGTGCCGCCGGGATGTATTTCGCGGTCTCCAGAAACGTCCGTGGAGGTACGTTTTCAGGATGAGCCTGGGTTGATTAATAAGCATGTGTTTAGTAGTTTATAGAACTTAAAAATATTGGTAATTGGTTAATACGTTTATTAATATAGTGTGAATTGTACATTTAAAGGACACCAATTTTACCCCTTTTACAAGATGTAAGATAAGCCTTTGGTGTCTCCGGAATGTGTCTGTAAAGTTTCAGCTCAAAATACCGATCAGATTATTTAATATATCCTCCAGAATCTGCCCATTTTACTGTCTGAGCACAGTGAAGTTGTTTTTCTAGCCTGTGGCTTTAAATGCAAATGAGCTGATTCTCCCCGCCCACTGCTCCCATGTGTGTGTCTGCTTCTCATGCATCACGTTAGATAAACAGCAGTCAGTGATAGAGACTCGGATGAAGCTGAAATAAGGTCATGAGTCAAAAATACCAAGTATGCTTATTGGATGTATTTGTGGTGGAGTTTATTCAAGCCTTTCTGACATGATGAGCCACACACTAATGCTGTTTACAGTACAAACACATGCACAGATATGTATGCGTGTTTACTGACATCATGACATCATCGTGATTATAGCGGTTCAGAATTAGATAGCAGTTTTAGGGTGCTTTCACACTAGCACTTTTGGTCCGCACCCGGGTTCGTTTGACGTGAGAGTGTGCTTCGCTTAGCTAGTGTGAATGTGTCTTCTGAACTAGAGTGCCCACCTGCGAACAGTACCGGAGTCACATTTTTTGTACATTTAAAGGGCACCAATTTTACCCCTTTTACAAGATGTAAGATAAGCCTTTAGTGTCTCCAGAATGTGTCTGTAAAGTTTCAGCTCAAAATACCCATCAGAATATTTAATATATCCTCCAGAATCTGCCCATTTTACTGTCTGAGCACAGTGTAGTTGTTTTTTTAGCCTGTGGCTTTAAATGCAAATGAGCTGATTCTCCCCACCCACTGCTCCCATGTGTGTGTCTGCTTCTCATGTTTTCCGTTAGATAAACAGCAGTCAGTGATAGAGACTCGGATGAAGCTGAAATAAGGTCATGAGTCAAAAATACCAAGTATGTTTATTGGATGTATTTGTGGTGGAGTTTATTCAAGCCTTTCTGACATGATGAGCCACACACTAATGCTGTTTACAGTACAAACACATGCACAGATATGTATGCGTGTTTACTGACATCATGACATCATCGTGATTATAGCGGTTCAGAATTAGATAGCAGTTTTAGGGTGCTTTCACACTAGCACTTTTGGTCCGCACCCGGGTTCGTTTGACGTGAGAGTGTGCTTCGCTTAGCTAGTGTGAATGTGTCTTCTGAACTAGAGTGCCCACCTGCGAACAGTACCGGAGTCACATTTTTTGTACATTTAAAGGGCACCAATTTTACCCCTTTTACAAGATGTAAGATAAGCCTTTAGTGTCTCCAGAATGTGTCTGTAAAGTTTCAGCTCAAAATACCCATCAGAATATTTAATATATCCTCCAGAATCTGCCCATTTTACTGTCTGAGCACAGTGTAGTTGTTTTTTTAGCCTGTGGCTTTAAATGCAAATGAGCTGATTCTCCCCACCCACTGCTCCCATGTGTGTGTCTGCTTCTCATGTTTTCCGTTAGATAAACAGCAGTCAGTGATAGAGACTCGGATGAAGCTGAAATAAGGTCATGAGTCAAAAATACCAAGTATGTTTATTGGATGTATTTGTGGTGGAGTTTATTCAAGCCTTTCTGACATGATGAGCCACACACTAATGCTGTTTACAGTACAAACACATGCACAGATATGTATGCGTGTTTACTGACATCATGACATCATCGTGATTATAGCGGTTCAGAATTAGATAGCAGTTTTAGGGTGCTTTCACACTAGCACTTTTGGTCCGCACCCGGGTTCGTTTGACGTGAGAGTGTGCTTCGCTTAGCTAGTGTGAATGTGTCTTCTGAACTAGAGTGCCCACCTGCGAACAGTACCGGAGTCACATTTTTTGTACATTTAAAGGGCACCAATTTTACCCCTTTTACAAGATGTAAGATAAGCCTTTGGTGTCTCCAGAATGTGTCTGTAAAGTTTCAGCTCAAAATACCAATCAGAATAATTAAGATATCCTCCAGAATCTGCCCATTTTACTGTCTGAGCACAGTGTAGTTGTTTTTCTAGCCTGTGGCTTTAAATGCAAATAAGCTAATTTTCCCCGCCCACTGCTCCCATGTGTGTGTCTGCTTCTCATGCATCACGTTAGATAAACAGCAGTCAGTGATAGAGACTCGGATGAAGCTGAAACAAGGTCATGAGTCAAAAATACCAAGTATGTTTATTGGATGTATTTGTGGTGGAGTTTATTCAAGCCTTTCTGACATGATGAGCCACACACTAATGCTGTTTACAGTACAAACACATGCACAGATATGTATGCATGTTTACTGACATCATGACATCATCGTGATTATAGCGGTTCAGAATTAGATAGCAGTTTTAGGGTGCTTTCACACTAGCACTTTTGGTCCGCACCCGGGTTCGTTTGACGTGAGAGTGTGCTTCGTTTAGCTAGTGTGAATGTGTCTTCTGAACTTGGGTGCCCACCTGCGAACAGTACCCGAGTCACATTTTTATTTGTACATTCAAAGGGCACCAATTTTACCCCTTTTACAAGATGTAAGATAAGCCTTTGGTGTCTCCAGAATGTGTCTGTAAAGTTTCAGCTCAAAATACCCATCAGATTATTTAATATATCCTCCAGAATCTGCCCATTTTACTGTCTGAGCACAGTGTAGTTGTTTTTCTAGTCTGTGGCTTTAAATGCAAATGAGCTGATTCTCCCCGCCCACTGCTCCCATGTATGTGTCTGCTTCTCGTGTATTGCATTAGATAAACAGCAGTCAGTGATAGAGACTCGGATGAAGCTGAAATAAGGTCATGAGTCAAAAATACCAAGGGTATTTTTACTGTTTATATATTAAACAGTACCTGAGTCAGTACCTGAGTCACATTTTTTAAATCCCTGAACAAAACAATCAATCTACAGGTGTGAAAACTTATTTTGGAGCACTTATCACAATGTCGTGATACTGTGATATTTTTATCCAAGGTTATTATACTGTCAGAATCTTATACCAGCCCATGCCTAATTACAAAAGGTAAGCATTTTTTTTCTTAATGACATGCACAGATGAATTGTTCAGCACAGAATTACAAAATCAACATGGCTAGTTTTGATTTCACGTGTACTTTACACTCAAAAAAGCAACGATCCCACAACACCAAACTTCTCTAAATATCAAACTAAACACATCATTTATTTTTAAGACTTCTCAGCTGTCACATCGACGCTCAAAGGTTGCCTTGACAAAAATCTTGCCTTTTCTAGTTTATTTTTGTTTCCCTTTGATTCCGGAGTGAAATATGACCGCGATGTGCGTTGATAAGATTCAGCACATTTAAGTTATACATCCTGTGATTGCATGAACACACACACACACACCTCACACGTGTGGAGTGACATCAGACGGCGTGTGTTTGACAGCATGAGTGTGTGTTTGTTCATTTTCAAAACACTGCTGGAGCGATCTGAACTGCAAACGGCACCGACAGCTTTCCTCATAGCGGGAGGCGCATGCAGAAAAAAAATAAATGCAGATATTTTTCCACGCTGGAGGTCTGGAGGTGCAGTCGTGAATCAGATTCACCCCTCATGTACGTCTCTCTGACAGCTGAGAAAGTCTTACAACAGGTCCTCTCGCAGACTGCTGACCTTTTGAATCCGTTTGAAAGTCTTTTTTTTCTGTGGAAACAGCATTTCTCAGCCGCACCGGCGGCACAGAGCAGTCAGATTCTGCCAACAAAAGCACTTTCCTTCCCTTCAAGCGAAAAACGCACACATTTGATGACTTGAGATTAAAGCAGAAATCGTTATGAACACATATGACACTTCTCTTTGCAGCCTGCTGTTTCTTATTAACAGGTTATTGCACGAAAACAGCCTTCGTCAAATGAAACCTGCACTTTAATATCTCTTTAAAACGTCCCATGAAATTAAAGATAAAGTTTTCTAGATGTTAGTATCAGTATTGTTAGTTTTAAAGATATCTAGAAGCAGTGTTGGGGAGATTACTTTGCAAATATAGTAGATTACAGATGACAAATTACCCTATTTAGTGACGCAGTGGCGCTGTAGGTAGTGCTGTCGCCTCAAAGCAAGAAGGTCGCTGGTTCAAGCCTTGGCTGGGTCAGTTGGCGTTTCTGTGTGGAGTTTGCATGTTTTCCCTGCGTTTGCATGGATTTTCTCCGGGTGCTCCGGTTTCCCCCACAGTCCAAAAACCATCCCAGGCTCATTCTGAGAACGTAGTCCCGGGGACGTTTCTGGAGACCGCGAAATATGTCCCGGGAGGTACGTATTTTTGCAGTTTTTGTTTTCGCGAATCCGCGAGAGGCCGCTGTGCGTGCTTTTTCCCGCGCCGTTCTCGCGTAAACCCGCTAGAGGCCGCTGTCGAACGACCTTCCGCCTGTCTGCCTGGATGACAGAATGATTGACCGTGCCACCGTGCGACCGGCCAATCGGCTGACCCACCCTCCTCCGTCCCTAAACCCAACCTACGACGATTCACAAAAGCCGTCCAGAAAAAGAAAAGCCCTCGTCTAATTTCACGTTTTCGGATTTTGACCACATTCTCACCCTGTGACGAACTTGTTCACTTCATTTTTTGGATTTTGTTTTTGTTTTCTTACCTGATTTCTGGAACTGCTCTTCCCCTGGACTCGAACCCGGTCGTCATCATGGTCAGCCCCTCTCTGCACCTCGAGTCCGCCAGAGTACACGAAGAGCTAACTGGACAAACTGGTTGCGGCGGTAAAGCCCTCCACACGAAGGCGAGCAGACGGCTGGCCGGCCGGCAAGCACCGAAAGGAACGGCGTCACACTGCCCCGCAGCGTTCGCTTAAAAAAATGAAATGCAGCCGTATGTACCCCCGGCTACATATTTCGCGGTCTCCAGAAACGTCCACGGGACTACGTTCTCAGAATGAGCCTGGGTTGCCAAAAACATGTGGTTCTGATGAACTGGGTAAGCTAAATTGTCCATAGTGTATAAGTGTGAATAGATGTTTCCCAGAGATGGGTTGCAGATGGAAGGGCATCCGCTGCATAAAACATGTGCTGGATAAGTTGGCGGTTCATTCCGCTGTGGCGACCCCGGATTAATAAAGGGACTATCCCACATCAAAATTCAGCCAAGCAGAGATCAAGATCCTATAATGCAATTCATAACCATAAATAAACAGAAAAAAACACAAAATACATAACCTGTTAATTAACTGATATTTGTACAGTGTATATCTAAAGAAAACAAGTTACTAAACCATATTCATTCCCTTAACATTGATAAAATGGTTAATGATCATTAAAAAAATAACTAAACATAAGCTGCTTCTTTAACATTTACTATTATTAGCAAACAAACAACACTTAAATCCCAGAGCAGCATTTTAACAGGAACCAGCCGAAAGAAGATCTCAATCTGTGATCGAAGAGGATTCAACATTTGACATCAGTCAGAATCAGTCGCAAACATATTCTGCGTCCCCTCAGGCTGATTTCCTGAGCATTTGGTGTAAGGCAGTCGGGCATGGATCCAACAGGACACATTATCGCAGGAAAGGAGCTTGAGTGAATGTATTCAGCTGTTTAGCATATCTCAGAGGGATCGAGCAATCAGAATGAGTGGGAAATGTAAATCCTGAAGCGCCGCACCAGCTTCTGAACACGGCCGCGGGCAAAGTGTGGGATATTATCAAATGAAGTTGCAATCTGTGAACATGCAATCTGCCAAGAACAAACATGTAGTGTTCCTGTAGATTTGCTCAATAGTGAAGTCAGATATGGGGAGATCTGGAAAGAGTTGGCCTTTTTTATGGACACACACATGTGCCTGGACACCGGCTAACAATATTCACAGTTTACTGTATATTGATCATATAACACTGAGTGATATTGAGCACTATATACTCACAGACACACACACTGTTTGTCACATGATCTCGTTATGTTGCCAGATTGGCGCTATCCAATTAGTTTTGTTTCAGTTCCTTTAAAAAGTGAGTCTCTTTAAAAAGGAATATAATGAACATCAATATTGAGAATATGTTTTATTGTATGCATATTTCAAATTATGAATATGAATATATATATATATATATATATATATATATATATATATATATATATATATATATATATATATATATATATATAGTTGAAGTCAGAATTATTAGCCCCCCCTAATGGCCACCGACATGCTGAATCTCCAAATTTATAAATATTTAAAATAAGCACTACCCGTATAAGTAAACTGTACTGTATAGTTGCAATTTAAACAGCTACATCCTTGCCTAAAAAATCCTCAAAAGTATATTATGTTGTCCAACAGCTGCAATATTTGTCAAACTGTAGTTTACTGAGTTTACTGATCTGCTGTCACTCTGTGGGCGGAGTAAAACACAAGGGTGAAGAGGCTGTACAAGTGCTGATATTATAGAATATTGCACAACTATGTGCCAATCAGATTCGAGAATCAGACAGAAGTGTTTTATTTCTACATATATATACACACACACATATACATATATACATATATATGACTGGCCGTTTTTGCAATATTTTGAATTATATTTTATATATGAAATCCAAATATTAACTTGTAAGCAATATGTGTACTTATATTGCATATGCATATATTATATTGCCATTTATCAGATTTCTATGTATAGGAAGTATAGAAATCTAAATATGTGTAATATGGATTCTTCCTCTCCTGGATGATTCATTAGAATTTCTGCATTTTTCCCAGAGTCATTTCAATCCAGCCTTTGTGCAAAACACAGATAAAACTATTCAAACACCTCTTTGCCACCCTCTGTGCATCAGCCATAAATTCCCAGATAGCTCTGTGTCGCCCTAAAAATTATAACCGCTGGTGGTAATCTGTATCAGGACGCTACACAGCAAATTACATCTCATTCAAGTGAAAATGAACAAATCCAGATAGGGTTTGCTGAAATAGGATGGGAACTGTGCTGCTGGATAAAACTACTGTATGAAACCTGCACTTCTCTGTGGGTGGTAGAAAAACAGCATTAAGAACTGTACTATTAAAAGGCGGATGGCATCGCGTCTAAATTCATATGCATGGACCTTTATCGTATTTGCAAATTAATCTACACTTTTCAGTTGTGTTCTTCTCTTCTATAAGTCATTAAATCAATGCCAGAGGAGAAAATAAACATAATGATTTTGATAGATCTGTGGCCTGACTCTGCAGCCCAGCGTGAGTTTAATGTGACTGAGCACACATTTGCAGAGTGCTCATTCTGGTTCAGGAAAGAACAATACATTTCAGAGACGCAGTTTTAAGCAAATGCTGTCTTTCCTGGTTAGTTTATATCAGGGTGCGAGTTTTACATCGTCAGATTTTTATGGTAACGCTAGTTTGTGTAATACATGCTTCAGTCAATAATTTTAGAAAATTAAAATGGATGTCAAAAATAAATGGATGTCAATGGTTAGAGGTCTTCTTTTGGGTTCAACAGAAGAAAATAAAACTCAAACAGGTTTGGAACAAGTGAACGGAGAGTAAATGATGACAGCATTTTCAGTTTTGGGCGAACTATCTCTTTAAGAAGCAGGTGTCAAATGTTTTGCTTTTATGTTTATGTCTGAGACCTAAAATTAAGCCAGAGGACACTTTCAGCAATATCAAAGCATATATATTTTATTAAATGTTTTCATAACGTCTGAGAGTGAAGGTCCTGACAGATATGCCCAGGGACAGATGAAATATTACTCACATCAATAATGGAGTGTCCGATGACATTGAGAGCCACTGGTGGGATGTAGTTACGCCATCACCGTCCCACAGGATCGCGCAGTCAACCACAGGGGTCAAAGGCACACACTTATGATGTAGTCTCAAAGTTGCTGCTGTGATATGTGTGCACTTGTACTTTGCGCTATTGGCTAGTTTGTATTTCGACTAAACCAAGCAATGCACTTGTTGGTATTCTTCCTACGCAGTTATTATGGTATTATCATCAGCATAAAACCACACACCTCAACCTGATCACCTGATCTTGGCTATGGTTACTCCCTCAAACATGCATCTCGTATTTTTAATGTTGACATGTATGCAAGTTCAAAATTTCTCCAGAAATGGTTTGATATGCTCAATTATAAATAGAGGATTTAAGGTCTTTGCACACCGAAGTCCAAAATTTTCATTTGCATTTTTTTTTTTATTCAAATCTGAAAAATGTGTCACACTCAAAAACCTTGGACACCGAACATGCTATGGATTAATCCCTTGCGAAATGGTGGTCGCGGGTGGCCACCCTCTCTGTTCTGCCGCCCTCAGCGCGGATATAACTGCTGAGGACGTGGGTGGTGAGGGACATGTCTCGGACGCCGCCCTCTCTGTTCTGCCGCCCTAGGCGCAGATATAACTGCTGAGGACACGGGTGGTGAGGGAGGTGTCGTGGACGCCCTCTCTATTCTGCTGCCCTAGGCGCTGATATAACTGCTGAGGACGCGGGTGGTGAGGGAGGTGTCGCGGACGCCGCCCTCTCTATTCTGCCGCCCTAGGCATGGATATGACTACTGAGGACATGGGTGGTGAGGGACATGTCGCGGACGTCGCCCTCTCTATTCTGCCGCCCTAGGCGCGGATATAACTGCTGAGGACGCGGGTGGTGAGGGAGGTGTCGTGGACGCCGCCCTCTCTGTTCTGCTGCCCTAGGCGCGGATATAACTGCTGAGGACGCGAGTGGTGAGGGAGGTGTTGCGGACGCCGCCCTCTCTGTTCTGCCACCCTAGGCGCGGATATAACTGCTGAGGATGCAGGTCGTGAGGGAGGTGTCGCGGACGCCGCCCTCTCTATTCTGCCGCCCTAGGCGCAGATATAACTGCTGAGGACGCGGGTGGTGAGGGAGGTGTCACGGACGCCGCCCTCACTGTTCTGCCGCCCTAGGCGCGGATATAACTGCTGAGGACGCGGGTGGTGAGGGAGGTGTCGCGGATGCCGCCCTCTCTATTCTGCTGCCCGAGGCGCGGATATAACTGCTGAGGACGCGGGTGGTGAGGGAGGTGTCACGGACGCCGCCCTCTCTATTCTGCCGCCCTAGGCGCGGATATAACTGCTGAGGATGCGGGTGGTGAGGGAGGTGTCACGGACGCTGCCCTCTCTATTCTGCCGCCCTAGGCGCGGATATAACTGCTGAGGACGCGGGTGGTGAGGGAGGTGTCACGGACGCCGCCCTCTCTATTCTGCAGCCCTAGGCGCGGATATAACTGCTGAGGATGCGGGTGGTGAGGGAGGTGTCGCGGATGCCGCCCTCTCTATTCTGCCGCCCTAGGCATGGATATAACTGCTGAGGTTGCGGGTGGTGAGGGAGGTGTTGCGGATGCCGCCCTCTCTATTCTGCTGCCCTAGGCGCGGATATAACTGCTGAGGACGCGAGTGGTGAGGGAGGTGTCGCGGACGCCGCCCTCCCTATTCTGCCACCCTAGGTGCGGATATAACTGCTGAGGATGCAGGTCGTGAGGGAGGTGTCGCGGACGCCGCCCTCTCTATTCTGCCGCCCTAGGCGCAGATATAACTGCTGAGGACGCGGGTGGTGAGGGAGGTGTCGCGGATGCCGCCCTCTCTATTCTGCTGCCCTAGGCGTGGATATAACGGCTGAGGACGCGAGTGGTGAGGGAGGTGTCACGGACGCCGCCCTCTCTATTCTGCCACCCTAGGCGCGGATATAACTGCTGAGGATGCAGGTCGTGAGGGAGGTGTCGCGGACGCCGCCCTCTCTATTCTGCCGCCTTTGGCGCGGATATAACTGCTGAGGACGCGGGTGGTGAGGGAGGTGTCACGGACGCCGCCCTCTCTGTTCTGCCACCCTAGGCGCAGATATAACTGCTGAGGATGCAGGTCGTGAGGGAGGTGTCACGGACGCCGTCCTCTCTATACTGCTGCCCTAGGCGCGGATATGACTGCTGAGGACATGGGTGGTGAGGGAGGTGTCACAGACGCCCTCTCTATTCTGCCGCCCTAGGCGCGGATATAACTGGTGAGGACACAGGTGGTGACGGAGGTGTCGCGGACGCAGCTCTCTCTATTCTGCCGCCCTAGGTGCGGATATGACTGCTGAGGACGTGGGTGGTGAGGGAGGTGTCGCAGATGCCCTCTCTATTCTGCCGCCCTAGGCGTGGATATAACTGCTAAGGACGTGGGTCGTGAGGGAGGTGTCGTGGAATCCCTCTCTATTCTGCAGCCCTAGGCGCGGATTTAACTGTTGAGGAGGCGGGTGGTGAGGGAGGTGTCGCGGACACCGCCCTCTCTATTTTGCTGCCCTAGGCGGCAGCCTAGGTCGCCTTTATGGATGCGCCGGCCCTGAATAGCTTAGTGGTTAGTACGCCGATATATAGCACCGAGGTGCTCGCGGTGACCCGAGTTCAATTCCCAGCTCAAGGTCCTTCCCCTATCTCTGCTCCCCACACTTTTCTGTCTCTAATCTCCATTGTCCTATCAATAAAGGTGAAAGCCCCTAAAAAATAATAATTATTAAAGATTTCTATTTTATGGCACCTTGAATTATTAATATTTTATTATTATTTGTGGAATTAACTTATGATTTATTCTAAAGTAAATCTAATCTACCACAATTCAACAACAATGGTACTGTACAACTTTAAATGTTTAATATGAAGAGGGCGAACACGTTTTGAGAGTTTTCTGTTTGTCCGATTGGCGTCTGCACTACTGTGTGAGGATTCTGTAAATGAAAAAAAAGTCTTAACCCTTTTATCACTGAGTTTGTGGTGTTTTGTTGTAAAGCATACTGTAAGGAGAGCTGACAGACAGTGTCATACCACAAAACTCAATCTCATCAGTGGCTCCAGTAACTTACCTGCTGCTGAAATATCCATTTATGTCGACCCACCAGCTCAGCAAAGCATCTGTCTTTAAGACAATATGTGGGAGTCTGAAGGTTTGTGCGATATATCAAGTTGAGCCTCCCACTCTAAAGTGCACATTGTCCGCCGCTGGATGATGTCCCGCTAACTTTGTTCCCCTTCAGACAGCTTATGAGTGCACACTAGAGAGGTGACCTCTTTAGCACACAGCTGCTTGATGGCCCTTTTATCCTCTTCATGCAGTTTTTCTTTCTGTTCAAAAGGTTTCAAAGAAAGTGCAGCACCAACCGTCTGTAAAGGATGTTCTTATACTGTGTGATGAAGTCAAAGTTTTAGAGTCTCGTAGGTGACATTGACTGCGTTTACATGCACATGAATATTCTGATTATTATTGTAATATAGTCATACACACATTCAGCGATGATCAATCTACATACTCTTTATTCTTTTCTTGAATACCTTGTGTAAGGATTTTGTTGTTGTTGTTTTTAAAGGTTCACAAAATATGTTGACTGTCATATATGTGTCCTAAAAACCCTATTAGGACACATATTTCACCAAAAAAAGGTGAAAATTGGTTGTTTTTGCGTTATTATGAGCAAATTCTTATTTGAAACTAATTTATATAGTTATATATAGTCAGAAACATTCAGCAACCCCTTATATTTTCTCAAACAACAAACTTTAAACTATATAAATATACATTTTTCTTCAAAAATTCGTGTATTTATATTCCTTATACTGCGTGTCAACTACACATCCGTCTATATAAAGATGGTAGTGCCCTAATGTTGCAGCGTATCCCGTTAGGTAATTGACTTTCATTGTGTTTTGCTTTTGCACATGGCACAACATATTCAGATGTAATACATCACAGGGCCGGATAAGAAATCTCGCTGTTTAGTATGAAGTCTCCCCTTGAGAAGCTGAATGTTATCAGTGTTTGTGGGTTGAGTTATGAGTGCAGGGAATACGGTCTGCAGATAATTCATGGCGAATCAAACGCCGGCGCTCATGAGGTCATGAGTCCCACGAGGAACAACAACAATAGAGCAGTGAGAAAGTGACCAAACCCGAGAGAGAGCGAGAGACGACATTGACCAAATAAAACTCAAAAGATGATGTTTCCAATCCCACGTGACAACATGACAGAAAGAGCGCATGCATCTACAACCGTGACGGTGTTTGCATGTTCTCCCTGTGTTGGCGTGGGTTTTCTCCGGGTGCTCTGGTTTCCCCAACAGTCCAAACACATGTGCTAAAGGTGAATTGGGTGAAGAACATTGGCCGTAGTGTGTGAATGTAAGAGTGTGTGGGTGTTTTCCAGTAGAAGGGCATCTGCTACGTAAAACATACGCCTGAATAGTGGCAGTTCATTCCGCTGTGGCGACCCCTGATGAATAAGGGACTAAGCCGAAGGAAGATGAATGAATGAATGTTTAAACACCTCTGAATAAAACTGCTGTCTATTTATGTACATTAAAAACAGCACAGTCCAATAAATTATGCCTTAACGGTCAGTTTGACAAGTAAGGCATCAGTAAAAACTTCAAAACTAGATTAAAGACCTATCTGTTCAGTAAAGCATACACTTAGTGCACCACTTAGCGGGCTTCCACACAGGTTCTGCATCTTGTTTATATACACTATGAACAGCAGCTAAGTTAATTATTTTCTTTATTCTCCATTTCCACCTGGGGATACTCTTCCCGAGGCCCTCAGACTATGCAGAGTCACTGATTCGATCCAAGACCAACGACGAGATGATCCCAAGGTTTCCATAATCCTGGACCAGGCCGTATCCTGAGCAGCTACTGTGGTGGTCATGGAGGAGTGGAGAACATGAGACTGATTCCTGTGACGTTCCAGAGACAGACGAGTCTTCGCTGAGGCCAGCTTCCAGCCTCCGCCACTGAGACTGCAGCTCTGCACAAGACATTTGGCCAGCGGAGAAATTAAAATGATCGTGCCCAACTGAGCCTGGTTTCTCTCAAGGTTTTTTTTTCACTTCCGCCATTAGTGAAGTTTTTTTTCCCTCTCCGCTGTCTCCACTGGCTTGCATGGTTCAGGATCTGTAGAGCTGCGCATCGTTGGATTTGCTCTTCAATATTTGGACTCTCAGTAGTGATTATTAAACCACACTGAACTGAGCTAAACTGAACTGAACTTAAACACTACAAACTGAACTACACTGTTCCTATTTACTATGACCTTTTATGTGAAGCTGCTTTGACACAATCTACATTGTATAAGCGCTATACAAATAAAGGGGAATTGAATTGAATAAAATTGAATATTATTTCATTTCATACTTCATTTAATCCTCAAACATGACTTATACTGCAGCCCTAATTTTTTTAATTATGGACATTGTTGAGCATGAAGGTATCAAGTGCGTCTTTAATGAAAAATCTATAAATGTATGTAATTTTTAATGTTTTATTTTATATACAGTTGAGGTCAGAATTATTAGCCCCCCTTTGATTTTTTTCCTTCTTTTTTTAAATATTTCCCAAATGATGTTTAACAGAGCAAGGAAATTTTCACAGTATGTCTGATAATATTTTTTCTTCTGGAGAAAGTCTTATTGGTTTTATTTCAGCTAGAATAAAAGCGGTTTTAAATTTTTTATGAACCGTTTTAAGGTCAAAATTATTAGCCCCTTTCAGCTATATTATTTTTCGACAGTCTACAGAACAAACCATCATTACACAATTTGCCTAATTACCCTAACCCCCCTAGTTAACCTAATTACCCTAGTTCAGCCTTTAAATGTCACTTTAAGCTGTATAGAAGTGTCTTGAAGAATATCTAGTCTAATATTATTTACTGTCATCATGACAAAGAGAAAATAAATCAGTTATTAGAGATGAGTTATTAAAACTATTATGATTAGAAATTTGCTGAAAAATAAAAAAATGCTTTTCATTTTAAGATTCCCACGTCATTTCCTATGGGACAATTTTCTAATTTGGTGAATCAAGTCCTCTTTTTTGTGTTTGCTTAAGAGTAAAAAAGGTAGTCAAGTCTTGAATTATTCTGATAATAAAAAACACATACATAAAAAAAAATAAAGTAAAATTATTTTGCCTAAAAATGTCAACATAGGCTCATTTAGAAAATGTAGCCCTATATACATTTCTGGAGATCGCAAATTATGTAGCCAGAAGTATGTATGGCTGCCTTTTATTTTTAAAATGAACGCCACAGGGCGGTACGACATAGATCCTTTTCTTGCTTTCCAGTGAACTTGAGACACAGAGAGGAGATGACCATGATGACCAGGATCAAGTCCAGCAAAGATTGGTTCCAGAAAGCAGGTAAAACAAAAACAAAAGCCTTAAAATAAAATAAATAAGTAAATAACAGTGTGAGTAATAACTGAATACATGGTAAAAATCAGGCTGCCGCGAGGGCTTTTCTTTTTCTGGATTGCCTTTAAAACTGTCGGTTGGGTTTAGGGAAGGAGGAGGTTGGGTCAGTCGATCAGTCAGTCAGTCAGTCAGTCAGTCGACAGCGGTCTCTGGTGGATTTACATAAGAACAGCAGGTGTGAATGGCACTCGGTTGGGTTTAGGGAAGTGGGTGGGCGGGTCACTCTGTGCTCTTAAAAACACTATTGGTTGGGTTTACGGAAGGAGGAGGGTGGGTCAGTCGATCAGTCAGTCAGTCAGTCAGTCGACAGCGGCCTCTGGTGGATTTACATAAGAACAGCAGGTGTGAATGGCACTCGGTTGGGTTTAGAGAAGTGGGTGGGCGGATCACTCTGTGCTCTTAAAAACACTATTGGTTGGGTTAACGGAAGGAGGAGGGTGGGTCAGTCGATCAGTCAGTCAGTCAGTCAGTCAGTCAGTCAGTCGACAGCGGCCTCTGGTGGATTTACATAAGAACAGCAGGTGTGAATGGCACTCGGTTGGGAAGTGGGTGGGCGGGTCACTCTGTGCTCTTAAAAACACTATTGGTTGGGTTTACGGAAGGAGGAGGGTGGGTCAGTCGATCAGTCAGTCAGTCAGTCAGTCAGTCAGTCAGTTAACAGCGGCCTCTGGTGGATTTACATAAGACCAGCAGGTGTGAATGGCACTTGCGAAAGAAATTTGAGATCTCAAAAAGCATACACAGCGGCCTCTGTTGATTTCACGAAAATTGCAAAAGAAAAGTACCTCCTGGGATGTATTTGGCACTCTCCAGAAATGTACATAGCAGTACGTTTTCAGAATGAGCCTGGGTTGAAAAATGTTCTTAGGGAAAGTTATTTTATGTTTAACCAACTTATGATAACACAGACATATCATTGAGTTCATTTAGATATTTAGTACACAATATATCTATTTTCTAAATGGTTTGCAAAGTGATTCAGATCTTAAATAGTCTGGTTTATATGTTTCAAATGAATGGAAGAAACTTCAGAAATGAAGGTCGCTGAAAAAGTTGACGCTGTCTTATAGAAAGTTGCAGAATTGTCTAGAGGTGTCTGAGATATATACAGTACATATGAATTATGATGTCAATGAGTTCAGTGAAGAGCTGGGTGTCTTCAGCCATTCTAACCGGAGCATCCGCTGTGTATCATTCATCACGAGAAGAAAAGCAAGAAATCTAACACGGCCTTAAAAGTGATTATTTTGGAGAAGATGAGAGTGGGACATTTCATCTCAAAGAAACGGCGCTTTCAAAGCCTCGGCTAGACACATTCATCTGAGTGAAAAGAATCACATCTGGGTCTTTCTTGCCATTTATTCTTGCAACCAAACACCACGCGTCTCAATCTGTCACTGTGTGAATTGTTGCAGTAATTGTAATGACATTTTATGCCGTGTGATTAAACATATTTTACTTCAGTTTCTACCAGAGATGGTGAAATAAGGCCACATACGAGTGAACCCGTATGGCTGGTCAAAAAAAAAAAGAGAGAAAACGATCAATTTTTCAGTCATAAATTAAGGTCAGTGGTGCGGCGAAACTCCTCACAGATTATATACAGAGTATAGACATTGATTTCTTTAAAGGTGCCATAGAGTTTATTGATTCAATAAGTTTAATTGTTCTCTGATATCTACATAATCGGTATGTGCCTTAGGGAAGTTCAAAAAATATCCTGAAATGTTTTTATATGCGAATGTATTACCCCTTTAATGAAATCTCTCTTTCTCTCTCACTCTTGTGGATTAAAAACTACCATTACGTTAAGATTGTCTTTTTTTTTCTCTTTCGTGATGTACATCCATTTGACATGGTGCTGAAATGAGTAAAGTAGTGTATGATTTCTTCCTTTGGGAACTGATTGGATTGTTGGTAGGTGGGTGTTGCTAACAAAATCAAACAAGATTAACAACTGAGTGATAGCACAACCCTAAAGGACTAATATCTCCACCCTAAATTAATGATAGCTCCGCCCCAAATGAACGAGATCCCCACCCTAAACGACTTATATTCCACCCTATACAGATGATGGCTCCGCCCCAAATGAATGTGATCACCACCCTAAATGACTTAAATTCCACCCTAAATGGATGATAGCTCCGCCCCAAATGAATGTGATTCCCACCCTAAATGACTTATATTCCACCCTAAATGGATGATAGCTCTGCCCCAAATGACTGATATCCTCACCCTAAATGACTGATATCTCACACTAAATCAATGTTTGCCCCGCCCTAAAGTACTTATAGCCCCACCCCAAATTAATAATAGCACCACCCTAAATGACTGATATCTCCATGCTAAATTAATGATAGCCCGCCCTAAATTACTTATAGCCACGCCACAAATTAACGATAGCCACCCCCTAAAAGACTGATTTCCCCACCTTAAATTGTTGATAGCCCTAACTTAAATGACTGATAGCACCACCCTAAAGAACTAGTATCCCCACCCTAAATAAATGATTGCCCCACCCTGAAGTACTTATAGCTTTGGCTAAAATGAATAGAATGATAGCCCCACACTAAAGACTGATATCTCCATACTAAATTAATTATTGCATTGCACTAAATGACGTTTAGCCCCGCCTCAAATGACTGATATCCCCATTCTAAATGACTGATATCTCATTGATTTCTCGACGCTAATTGAATAACAGCCCTGCCCTTAATGACTTATAGCCGCACCACAAATAAATTATAGCCACACCCTAAAAGACTCATATCTCCACCCTAAATAAATGATAACCCCGCCCAAAATGACTGATATCCCACACTAAATTAATGATTGCCCGTTCTAAAGTACTTATAGCCCCGCCCCAAATTAATGATAGCACCACCCTAAAGCACTGATGTCCCACACTAAATTATTGATTGCCCCGTTCTAAAGTACTAATAGCTTCACCCCAAATTAATGATAGCACCACCCTAAAGGACTGATATCCCACATTAAATGAATGATTGCCCCGCCCTAAAGTACTTATAGCCCCGCCCCAAATTAATGGTAGCCCCACCCTAAAGAACTGATATCTCCATGCTAAATGAATGACAGCCCTGCCCTAAAGGACATATAACCCCGCCACAAATTAATTATAGCCACACCCTAAAAGACTGAAATCCCCACCCTGAATAAATGATAAACCCACCCCAAATTACTGATATCCCCACCCTAAGTGACTGATATCCCACACTAAATTAATGATTGCCCCGTCCTAAAGTACTTATAGCCACACCCCAAATTAATGATAGCACCACCCTAAAGGACTGATATCTCCACGCTAAATGAATGATCGCCTCGCCCTAAATGACTTACAGCCCTGCCACAAAAAACTAATATCCCCACCTTAAATTACTGATAGCCCTGCCTCAAATGATTGATAGCCTCACTCTAAATGAATAATAGCCTCACCTTAAATGGCTGACAGCTTCGCTCTAAAGGACTGATATTGATCAAGTGTATTGCTGTTCTTGCATAAGCGTGCATTAAACACTTATATTCAGCAAGTTACATGTGTTTGTTGCCTCATTACAAACATATGCTGCAAATTTCACAATATATAACTAGCAAAAGGTTAATTTACAGAGACCTTATGCTGTTTCAGGTAGCGCTAAATAAATGTTTAATCTGTATATCCTGCATTTTGCTGTCTGACGTGCTGTAAAAAGATGGCTGGGACGAGAAGTGTCACTGCCACTTCTTCTATCCTAAATATTGTGTTAGTACACACAAGCCATTCGCCATCTGTCCACATCAGTTATCGACATCTAACAAACAATGCGAAAATGTGGCGCAGTGCGGAGATCTTTAGTGTCCCTGATTCACACATTTTCATAATTAGAGTCCCGCATACATTAAGTTTAATATGAGCTTGGATAAATTTAAAAGTAGGACACAATTTAACACACCCTGTTTTGTTCGGATTGGCTTGTTTTGTCGCCATGATTTTACAATAATGAAATTTACATGAGAACAATAAAAAAATAAATAATTAAAAACGGTGTTTAAGGCAATGGTATGTCATATTTATGTACTGAAACATTATTCTACATATATTCAGATTTTTTTTTATTATCATACAGCACCTTTAAATCATCTTAAAAGAGCTGAAATAACTTTTTTAATTTCAGATATTCTAAATAATACTGTGATCGACAATAATCATAATGATTGCTCTGGTATAAACCACAAAATTATTATTATTATTATTATTATTATTGAGTATTGAGGAAGCAGCACGTTCAAAAATAGTCTCGATTAGCATAATTTGTTCAAAATGGTCCGTACATTTATTTTATGTTAATGTTGGTCTTTCTCTTTTCTCTCACAGGGAACTGAGCGCAGCTAAATGTGTTTCTGTTGGACTGTGTTAAGATCTCAATTAAGATACAACTGAGTAAATTGAGCAGAAAAAGCGTGGAGTTCTCAGCCGTGTCACATGCTGATTTGAAGTGATTTAGGGGTCTAAGATGATATTTAGAGGTGGACTAACCAGTTAACAGACAGTAAAAAAATATCTCTAAGGCCTCGACTCCTCATCGAATCTCTAAAACGCAGGTCACGCAGGCTGCTTCGCCAGTTTATACTTCAAACTTTCCATTATTTGCTGCAAATGCTGGTAAACCTTCTTGATAAATTGCAAGTGACTTTTATTTTTTAATTCCCTTTGAATAAAAGCATCTGCTGCTAAATGAATACGTTTACAGTAAATGACATGTACATAGAAAGTTAACTAATTTTACTCAGTTATTTATAATGGTTGCAAAAATGTATTCATCTTCATTTTTGACAATTATAGTCACATAAGCTCAGTTTCTTGAGTTTAAATTGAATAACCTTTAAGTTTGTGTTATGAGTAAATGAAAATCTGTGCTTTATTTACTGTTCAGATAACAGTATACCATACATACATGAATATACATTAATACTAATAATTTAGGGGGGCTAATGATTCTAACTTCAATATATACATATATATATATGTATATATATGTATATGTATATATATATAAATATATAAATATATATATATATAATACTTTTTTCCCCAACTGTGTATATAACATATGTATACTATAATAATAATAATAATAATAATAATAATAATAATAACAATAATAATAATAATAATAATAATAATAATAATAATAATAATAATAATAACAATAATAATAATAATAATAATAATAATAATAATAATAATAACAACAATAATAATAATAATAATAATAATAATAATAATAATAATAATAATAATAATAACAATAATAATAATAATAATAATAATAATAATAATAATAATAACAATAATAATAATAATAATAATAATAATAATAATAATAATAATAATATTCTTAATTGAGCTGTTGACATAGAATTTTTTAGCAGACTTCAACAGAGTGTAAAAATCTTGATGCTTCGGTGGATCTGATCTGATCTTCTTAAAGCTTTATTTTGTATTTTCAATTGAATTCAGCTCAGGTGATTGGCTGGGCCATTCTACAACTTGACTTTGTTTCTCTGAAAGCAATTGAGAGTCTCTTTGTCTGGGTTTTGGATCATTGTCTTGCTGAAATGTCCACCCTGGTTTCATCTTCATCCTCCTGCTAATGTATATGTTGGACTGAAGCAGCTGATATTCATTTACACTGAGGAAGGGCAGAGGGTTGCTGAAGAACTACTGAGAGATTTCAGCTGCTGTCTGGGCTCTTACTGCCGAACTACACCTCCCTTTCTTCATGTGTTCAATACTTTTATATTGAACTTTTATTTATTACTTTTAGGACTTCATTTGTAAACTATTTAATATTGTTTTCTTTGCATATGTGGATTTCTTTGGTTGTTACCAACATCTGGTGAAAGTTTCAAGTCAACGCCACCTTTAGAAACATGTTTTCTGAGAAAAATGGTGACGTTTTGAATACTTATTTGCCCCACTGTATGGATGTGTGTACGTACACACACATATATATATATATATATATATATATATATATATATATATATATATATATATATATATATACACACACATACATATAGTGCTAATAGTGATTAATCACATCCAAAATATATGTGTGTAATATATATATATATATATATATAAAAATGTATTATTTATATGTGATAATATACGTGATAGATATTTCAATTCATATTTAATTTGTATCATATACATTTTATATCTAATTATAACTAAACATTTTCCTAAATATATGCATGCCTGTGTGTATTTATATTGCATAATAAATATGCACAGCGCACATATAATATGTCAAAGCAAACTTTTATTTTGGAAGCTATTAATATAAATATTATATTATATATATTATATTTTATTAGTGCAGGGCAAAAATGAAGTGTGTGTTTATTGTTTAACATTGTTACTCAGTTAAATAGCTTTAAATTTCAGATTTTTTGGATTTTATTTTTTTAATGTTTATTTTTTTGTACGTTTTAGTATGCACATCTGTATTTAAATTTGCTGAACCACATCGAGCAATGCAAGTATGCGCATTTGCCCTTCTGACCTGCTGTCTAATGCACTTCTCCAGTGTTGTCTGAGGCGTGAAGAAACTCATTTACATAATCCGCTCATTGAGATCCAGGCAGATTCGCAAAGAGCAGCTAATAGACAGATCGCACATATAGATTAGACGCTCTCGTCTGGACCAACTGTTACGCAAAACAATTATTTCTCAGCCAGTGTTGTACATCATCAGCCTCTTGCATCTATTGAACTGATGTCTTCTTTTCAAAATGTTCAATTTCTCATTTGTAAAGGGGATGCAATGAATAATTTAATAACAAGTTTGTGTGTGTGTGCATGCACGCCTGTGTGTAAATGCACTGACAACAAGCCCGCATAATGAAATCAATATAATCAAACGCAGCCAAGCACGCGGCGCCATAAACGCTGCTTCAGCATGTCCACAGTGTGTTTAAAGAACAAATACATTGAAATTTCTCATGCTCTCATCACCTCCACAAGGTTATCTGTATCAGCGCCACCGCATATCCGTCCCGCTCAACGCTTTGGCTTTCGCTGATGCCGGTTGTTATTTTCTAATTTCGCTGCTACATTCGCTGACTTTCAGATCCTCATAAGAGCTCCATTTGGCCTGGATACTAGATGAGGAAATAATTCACCTTTATATTTAGCTAATGACCTCTGGGTGAAGATAAAAAAGGCCAGTTAATTCTTCCAGATTGCATTACGGCTTGAGAAATGGTACGAAGGGGACTTTCAGGGGACACATTTTGGACTCTACCATTAAAAAAAATAATTAATAACTCGTTTCATGTAGAATTGTGGAGAGCAAATTGGGATTTTTGGTTTAGTTCTTTTTATAAAAATGTTTTTTTTAATGTAACAATATTGTATTTGATACATCTTGCTTTTATTGTTATGATACACATTTATATTTAGTCATTTAGCAGAGGTTTTTGTTCAACTTGCATAATGTTTTAGCATTTTTTGTAAAAATATTGTGGGAATACACTCACCAGCCACTTTTATTAGGTAAAAGTCCAAAAAAACTCCTGTCCAACTGCATGTTTATGCAAATTTCTAATCAGCCAATCAGCAGCAACTCAATGCATTTTAGTATGTAGACATGGTCAAGACGATCTGCTACAGCTCAAAGCGAGCATCAGAGGTGATTTGGGTGACTTTGAACGTGGCATGGTTGTTGGTGCCAGACGAGCTGGTCTGAGTATTTCAGAAACTGCTGATCTACTGGGATTTTCACGCACAACCATCTCTAGGGTTTACAGAGAATGGTCTGAAAGAGGAAATATCCAGTGAGCGGATATTTATGTGGGTTATGTGGGTGCAAATGCCTTGTTGATGCCAGAGGAGAATGGCCAGACTAGTTCCATCCTGCCTTGTATCAATGGTTCAGTCTGGTGGTGGTGGTGTAATGATGTGAAGGGTATTTTTTTGGCACACTTTGGGCCCATTAGTACCAATTGAGCATCGTGTCAACACCACAGAATTCCGCTCAAAATCTGACCCAAAGAGTTGAACGAGTCAGAACTCGGCTCAAAATCTGACCCAAAGAGTTGAACGAGTCAGAACTCGGCTCAAAATCTGACCCAAAGAGTTGAACGAGTCAGAATTCGGCTCAAAATCTGACCCAAAGAGTTGAACGAGTCAGAATTCGGCTCAAAATAAGACCCAGAGAGTTGAACGAGTGAGAATTTGGCTCAAAATCAGACCCAAAGACGAAGAGTTGAACAAGTCAGAATTCGGCTCAAGGCTGAAATTCAAACTGATTCAAAGGAGAGTTCCAGTCAGAGAACGAGTCAGCGTTCAGCTCCAAATCAGACCCAAAGAGTTGAACGAGTCAGAATTCGGCTCAAAATCTGACCCAAAGAGTTGAACGAGTCAGAATTCGGCTCAAAATAAGACCCAGAGAGTTGAATGAGTGAGAACAAGTCAGAATTCGGCTCAAGGCTGAAATTCAAACTGATTCAAAGGAGAGTTCCAGTCAGAGAATGAGTCAAAATCCAGCTCAAAATCTGACCCAAACAGCTGAGCGAGTCAGAATTGGTCACAAAATCGAACCCAAAGACGGAGAGTTGAACAAATCAGAATTCGGCTCAAGGCTGAAATTCAACCCGATTCCAGTCAGAGAACGAATCCGTGTTCAGCTCCAAATCAGACCCAAAGAGTTGAATGAGTCAGAATTTGACTCAAAATCTGACCCAAAGAGTTGAATGAGTCAGAATTTGACTCAAAATCTGACCCAAAGAGTTGAATGAGTCTGAATTTGACTCAAAATCTGACCCAAAGAGTTGAATGAGTCAGAATTCGGCTCAAAATCAGACCCAAAGAGTTGAATGAGTCAGAATTCGGCTCCAAATCAGACCCAAATAGTTGAACGAGTCAGAATCTGGCTCAGAATTGAACCCAAGGAGTTAAACAAGTCAGAATTCAGCTAAAGCCTGAAATTAAACCCAAGTCAAAGGAGAGTTCCAGTCGGAGAATGAGTCAAAATTCAGCTAAAAATCCGATCCAAAGAGTTAAATAAGTCAGAATTAGGCTCAAAATTGGACCCAAAGAGTTGAATGAGTCAGAATTCGACTCAAAATCAGTCCCAAAATCACACAGTGTATGGCTTAACAGCCCTTAGAAATCTCAAACTAACTATATTAAAACTCCATAAAGTGTCTAGAGTGTCATTTAAAATGTAAAAACATCCACAGCTCAAATTAAGTAATGGAAAGGCCAGGCGTTTGAGCATCTTTTGCACTGTATATGTGGCACAGGTGGAGTCTTCTTCGCCCGTGGCATTTTGACAGCTTGATAGACAGCCAGAGCGCTGTGATTTCTTTAATAGGATTTGACACCAAAGGCCAAACTAAAGCGAAGGACAACGAAACCACTGACATTTCCTCCCCGTTTGTGTGATCAATAACTGTGGCGAGGAGCAGACATGCTCCAGGAGCCCAATCTCATCCCTCACAACCATATTTTTCCAGCGTTTCAAGCGACTGCGCTCCCACTCACCTGCTGGGAATTCAGATTTTGGCTTTGCTTTGCTATAGATCATTGCATTTTCAGAAGACCTTTTTCTTCGCCAGTGGACTGACGTTTAATAGTGCTTTGCATCATTCTGATATTCTGCTTCAGATCTGCAAATGAAAAAGTCTAGGGGAGCGTCTCAATCAGCTCCCCACACTCAAATGTTGTGCTGCTTGTTCAGACTAGTTATTTATAATGAGCTGAATCAACACAATTCCAGAGATTCCCCAATTCCTCATTATTTTGGGGGATAATTGAATTGTTTTATGTTAAATCAAGAGCGTCAGGGTGATGCAGTGGGGAGCACGATCAGAAGGTCGCTGGTTCGAGCCTCGGCTGGGTCAGGTGGCATTTCTGTGTGGAGTTTGCATGTTCTCCCCGTGTTAGTGTGGGTTTCCTCTGAGTGCTCCGGTTTCCCCAACAGTCCAAACACATGTGCTATAGGGGAATTGAAAAAACTAAATTGCCTGTAGTGTGGGAGGATGTGTGTGTGAATGAGTGTGTGTGGGTGTTTCCCAGTACTGGGTTGCAGCTGGAAGGGTATCCGCTTTGTAAAACATATGCCAGATTAGTTTGCGGTTCACTGTGGCAACCTCTGAAATTGAGACTAAGCCGAAGGAAACTCAATGAATGAATGTTTGGTAATACTTTATAATAACTACACACTATGAACAATCTATTAAGTATTAGCATATACATTTTTTGATAAACGTTAGTTAGCTGTTTAAAACCGCAAACACAAACTTATAAACACATTTAAATGTGCTTAATAATTGTACTTTCATACTTTGTTACTCATTATTTTTTATGACTAAATTATCCAACCCAGGCTCATTCTGAGAACGTAGTCCCGGGGATGTTTCTGGAGACCACGAAATACGTCCCGGGAGGTGCGTATTTTTGCGGTTTTGGTTTTCGCGAATCCGCGAGAGGCGGCTGTGAGCGCTTTTTCCGCGCCGTTCTTGCGTAAACCCGCTAGAGGCCGCTGTCGAACGACCTTCCGCCTGTCTGCCTGGATGACAGAATGATTGACCGTGCGACTGGCCAATCGGCTGACCCGCCCTCCTCCGTCCCTAAACCTAACAAACGAAGAGTCACAGAAGCCGTCCAGAAAAAGAAAAGCCATCGTCTGATTTTTACCACGTTTTCGGATTTTGACCACATTCTCACCCTGTGATGAACTTGTTCGCTTCATTTTTTGGATTTTGTTTTTGTTTTCTTACCTGATTTCTGGAACCGCTCTTCCACGGACTCGAACCCGGTCGTCGTGGTCAGCCCCTCTCTGAGCCTCGAGTCCGCCAAAGTACACGAAGAGCTAACCGGACAAACTGGTTGCAGTCGGAAAGCCCTCCACACGGAGACGAGCAGCCAGCCGGCAAACGGCGAAAGGAACGGCCTCACACCGTCCCGCAGCGTTCACTTAAAAAAAATGAAATGCAGCCGTACGTACCCCCGGCTACGTATTTCGCGGTCTCCAGAAACGTCCACGGGACTACATTCTTAGAATGAGCCTGGGTTGAAATTATCACATTATTTACAAATCATTTGTATTTAAGGGTAGTTAGTTATATTATTATTCAGGCATTTATTAATAGTTACTTTATATGTTAATAAATGCTTTATTAACTCAACTCAGGGCCACCGCCAGGTGGTGGTGGGTGGTAGCGAACTTAGGACTATTTTAAGGGCCCATTTATTTAGGGGGCCCCCAGAGACATTATATGTTTGCCCGCGCAAACACCCCCCCCCCTACTCTAAAAATCAACAGCTTCTGTCAAATAACTGGTTGTAAACGATGCGATACTTAATTTAGTAATGAAAGTATAATAATTAACAAAGTATGAAAATACAATCATTAAGCACATTATATATATGCGTATAAGTCAAGAATAGAGTGTCTGCAGTTATAAACTGCCTACTAACATCTGATAATGTAGAGTTAATGCTTAACAGATAACGAATTACTGCTTAAAAATGATTCATAGTGTCGATGCCAGTGGTGTGGTGGTTGGTGCGTCAACGCATGCGCTCCGGTGCTCACGGCGACCTGAGTTCAATACCCGCCTCGTGGTCCTATGCCGATCCTTCCCCTCTCTCTGCTCCCCACACTTTACTGTCAATACTCTCTACTGTCCTATCAATTAAAGGTAAAAACCCTGAAAAAAAAGATTCATAGTGTGTAGTGATTATAAAGTGTAACCGAATGTTTTGCTGAAATGTTTTGAATCTCTTTTGGCAGCTTTATTTTTAAGCGTAGATCGAAACCAGAAGTTTTCCTATGGAAGAAAGTTTCAAATGACCCGACAGAGAGTAAGTGATTCTCCATTTATTTGTTTAGTTGTTTTTTTTTGGTTACACTGCTTTAAAGTTTGAGAAGGTGCATGAGAAAATCCCCCTCAGACAGTGAATCCGGAGTTGTTCAGAGGTGATAAGCAAACTAAATATAGCCTGAACAACACAAACAAGCATTGTGACCGCAGCGTTAATGCATTCCAGCTGGCCGGGACTGATAATTGACCCATCCTCACAACTTAAAACTGGAAAGCAGGTACAATGATAAATCTCTGTGAGCAATCAGTCCAGTTTCAGAGACAAACTCCCAAATAATAAATAAATAAATAACAGGATTCTTCCGCACGCAGCAGCTTTTGAACAGAACAGAAGCTGGAACGTTAATAGAAAGCTAAATTGCTTCTGGAGTTATAATTTGTTTTTCTCCATAGCCGTTGTGCCATTTTACATTTTTTCTTTTCTTTTCAAGAAATACAATAACCAATTGTCCTGGGTTTCCTTTTTTGTTTTCCCCAAGTTCTCTGAAATTGATGAAAGTGCTGGTCAGGCCAGAAGTATTAAAGCACGATCGTTTGTTCTCCGGGCACTTCTGAAGGCACATATTCTCACTGTTATGAACTACACCAGAATTATCGCTTTACCAGAGTAATGTGAGAAGGAATCTGTGTTAAAGTTAAATACTTCATGTACGGCTGAAGTCTGAATTATTAGCCCTCCTGAGTTATTAGCACCCCAACATATTTTTTTTTCTCCAATTTCTGAAAGATTTCGGTCAGCACATTTCTAATCATAATAGTTTTGGTAATCCTAATAACTGATTTATTTTCTCTTTGCCATGATGACAGTAAATAATATTTCACTAGATATTCAAGATATACTATTCAGCTTAAAGTGATTTTTAAAGGCTGAACTAGGGTAATTAGGCAAGTTATTGTATGAGTTATTGTGGCTAATAATATTAACCTTAAAATTCAAAACTGCTTTTATTCTAGCTGAAATAAAACAAATAAGACTTTCTCCAGAAGAAAAATATAATATAGGAAATACTGTGGAAAATGCCTTGCTCTGTTAAACATCATTTGGCAAATATAAAAAAAAAAAATCACATGAGGGCGTTATTCATATCTATCTATTCAAAGATAGATAGACAGACAGACAGATAGACATATAGACAGATAGGCATATAGACAGATAGACATATAGACAGAGAGATAGCTAGCTGCATCTGTCTTGGTGCTGTTAGTGTGTGTGTATGAATGAGAGAGAGCGCATCCGCCGTGGTGCTGTGTGTATCGCTTGTTATAGTTGTCTGTAGCATCCACCTTGGTGTTTTTTTGGGAGGCATATTTAAGTAAAGTTTATTTATAAACTAATTTCGAGAGGATCACGTGCTTATGATTGCTAGCGGCTGGATCCGCATTATCCAATTCTCAATGCACCAATCAGACGACTCCTAAGCTACTACAAATACCCTGGGTTACGTACCACCGCTATCTTCGTTTTGAAGAATCCCCCCATCCACCCCTACTCCTCCTTCTTCCTAGATGGGTGACACGGTGGCCCAGTGCTTAGCACTGTTGCCTCACAGCAAGAACATCTCTGGTTCTAGGCTTTACCAAACCAGCAGACGTTTCTGTACGGAGTTTGCACTTTCTCCCAGTGCTCATGTGGGTTTCCCCCGGGTTCCCCGGTTTCCTCCCATCATCCAAAAAACATGCAACATAAGTTAATTGACTAATCCAAACCGGCACTATAGACATGCTCCTAGTAAATGGTTATCTGGCAATCACTGGCTGTTCATTGGTTATTACAACAGGGGAGTTCTCGAGATCTACCTGAGCTCAAACTCCCCTCTCGCCTTGCAACAGGAGGGAGCCCCGGGCTCGAGGATCTTATGAGTTCAGGGTTCTCTCCTGGGACAGCATGACAAGCAAGCTTATAATTATTCATCAGCTAAGTGTGAACTCTTGAATTGCTATACGTTTTAAATTCTTACTTGTACTGTACCTGCTATGTGTATAGAAAGATGCAGATATGATATATGAAACACAATCTGTAGCTGGCAAATATATTGTGTGGATATGTTTGTAAATCTGACTTTTGACTTTGAAAGAGTCCAGTGCCTCACCAGCCACAAACCTCACCGCACGTCACTGATATAAAACTTTCAGTTTTTCAGTTTTCTTTTCACTCAAAATCTTCAAACCGTGTCTTAAACTGATGCCGGAGCCTGCATATTAAAGCACATCCCAGACACTGACGCATCGAAAGCAAACGCATTCTTAAAATACAATTTCTCATGACAGTGATCGTGTTTCATATTAGATCTAAACTAAACTCCAAGGCGTTATCTGTCAGAAATTTCCAAAGTCATTTAAATCACTGTCAGAATATTTCTGGAATTATGCAAAATGCATGATGTGAACAAAATCCTGCCGTTCATATTATTACATCATGTTGTTCGGGATCGTTATATGGTCAGCGTAATGAGAAGCCACGTTTTATCACTCCACTGTAACATGCACTGATTCTCGCTGTCAAATTGCACAGGAATACTTGACTGGGTTTTAAAATCCATGGTGTCATTTCCAGCAAATGAGGATGCGGAATGTACCACTATGACAATGATGGGGGCTTGACATCAACAGCAGATGAGACTGAGATGAATTGAGTGAAAATGTAATGTGCGCTCCATCCCTGCACACTGTCTTCATGCAGCCGCTCTGAACTGACATGTGTCATAAAAGACTAAAAAGCAGTGATTCACATGTCAAGCTGGAACAGCCTCATTTTCCAGAAGGAATGTACTTTAGTGGACAGCTACCAATCTGCTGCGACACTTTCTTGCATTATTGAAGTTGTGAAAAAGCCAACCCAGGCTCATTGGAAATACAAGTCTTAGCCTTTATTTTTTTGGTGAAATTGCAAAAACATCCTTGTGTACTTTACTACGTTATGTTTATGACTGCAGTTTTGAGGTAAAATGAATGCTACAGGGCAGTATGACACTAACAAATTCAGTTCCTTTTCATATTAGGGATATTTAAAGGGACATACACTGAAAAAAAAAATTATTTATTGGATTTTTTTCAACCCAGGCTCATTCTGAGAACGTAGTCCCGTGGACGTCTCTGGAGACCGCGAAATACGTAGCCAGGGGTATGTACGGCTGCATTTCATTTTTTTAAGCGAAAGCTGCGGGGCGGTGTGACGCCATTCCCTTCGGTGCTCGCCGGCCGGCCGCTCGCCTCCGTGTGGAGGGCTTTACCGCCGCAACCAGTTTGTCTGGTTAGCTCTTCGTGTACTTTGGCGGACTCGAGGCGCAGAGAGGGGCTGACCACGACGACGACGACGACCGGGTTCGAGTCCAGGGAAGAGCGGTTCCAGAAATCAGATAAGAAAACAAAAACAAAATCCAAAAAATGAAGCGAACAAGTTCGACACAGGGTGAGAATGTGGTCAAAATCCGAAAACGTGGTAAAAATCAGACGAGGGCTTTTCTTTTTCTGGACGGCTTTTGTGAATCGTCGTTGGTTGGGTTTAGGGACGGAGGCGGGTGGGTCAGCCCGGTGATTGGCCGGTCGCACGGTCAATCATTCTGCCGTCCAGGCAGACAGGCAGAAGGTCGTTCGACAGCGGCCTCCGGCGGGTTTACACGAGAACAGCACGGGAAAAAGCGCGCACAGCAGCCTCTCGCGGACTCGCGAAAACAAAAACTGAAAAAATACATACCTCCCGCGACGTATTTCGCGGTCTCCAGAAACGTCCCCGGGACCACGTTCTCAGAATGAGCCTGGGTAGTTTTTTTTTTTAGGTAAGTGGTCGCAAACAATTTATATGGGCTGAATTTAAACCAACAAATTAAATTTAGTAATGTTCCACTTAATATGTTTGTTTATATTCAGGCCATATAAATCGTTTGCGCCCACTAAACTTTAATAAATCTAATGAATCATGTTTTTCAGTGTACTATTGACAAATAAAGATTATTTGTGTGCAGTTTTTTGCACAACGCCAAATAAAAACCATGAAATAATTTAAAAGAGTCTATGATTTGTAATCAAACATGTTTGTGTCACCCATTTATCTCCATACAAACAACATTTCTGGCATGGTCAGTTTGCTCAGTAGCTCACCCTGTACTCAAGTTTAAGCCTGGTGAAGCACGCATCCACAAAAAAAGGTAAAATCATAGTAAGACTATGTGGCTGCAATGCAATTGCAATGCAACAGTATTGGCTGGGTATTAGAAAAGGTTTTGGTCAGTGGTTTTCTAGATAATATGTACGAAAAGCAGCATATAACAAAACACACCTAAGTAATATATTTCAGATTTGCAAAAATGTAGACAGCGCCCTCTAGTAGATTTGTCATCCGAAATTTGCAGCGAAACATACCCAAAGCAATGTATTTACAGTTTTGCGGGATACCATTCATAGCCTGAAACATGTATTTCCAATGAGCCTGGGTTGGAAAAAAAAGTGATATTACCATGGTGTGGCTATGAAAATGATTCAGTTCAATTCATCTTTATTTCTATAGTGATTTAACAATGAAGAGCATATCAAAGCAGCTTAAACACACACATTATCATGTTTTTCAGTGTATTATTGACAAATAAATATTATTTGTGTGCAGTTCTTTGCACAACAACAAATAATTGCCATGAAATAATTTAAAAGTGTGTATGATTTGTAATCAAACATGTTTGTGTCACCTATCTAATTCCATTCAAACAACATTTCTGGAATGGTCAGTTTGCTCAGTAGCTCACCTTGTACTCAAGTTTAAGCCTGGTGAAGCACGCAAAGTAAAACTATGTGATTGCGATGCAATTTTCCCTTATGTTTGCTTATGAGAACAATATTGGCTGGGAATAGGTAAGGGTTTAGTTCAGTGGTTAGCTAGATGATATGTACAAAAACCACTATATAACAAAACACACCTACTGTAAGTGAAATATTTCAAATTCATTAAAAGGCAGACAGCGCCCTCTAGTTGTTTTGTCATCTGAAATTTGCAGCGAAACATACCCAGAGCAATGTATTTTATGTTTTGCAAGGTAAAATTCATAGCCTGAGACATGTATTTCAGCCTGGGTTGGAAAAAAAAGTTATATTGTATTACCATGGGGTTGCTATGGAAAGATTGTGCACAAATTAAATTAAATTAAATTCATCTTTAATTCTATAGTGCTTTAACAATGTAGATTGCATCAAAGCAGCTTAAGCACACACACGCTATCACGTTCATTAAGTGTATTATTGACAAATAAAGATTATTTGTGGATGTGTTCTGGATGTGTTCTGGATTTGTAATCAAACATGTTTGTGTCACCTATCTAATTCCATTCAAACAACATTTCTAGCATGGTCAGTTTGCTCAGTAGCTCACCTTGTACTCAAGTTTAAGCCTGGTGAAGCACGCAAAGTAAAACTATGTGATTGCGATGCAATTTTCCCTTATGTTTGCTTATGAGAACAATATTGGCTGGGAATAGGTAAGGGTTTAGTTCAGTGGTTAGCTAGATGATACGTACAAAAAGCACTATATAACAAAACACACCTAAGTGAAATATTTCAAATTCACTAATAGGCAGACAGCACCCTCTAGTTGTTTTGTCATCTGAAATTTGCAGCGAAACATACCCAGAGCAATGTATTTTATGTTTTGCAAGGTAAAATTCATAGCCTGAGACATGTATTTCAGCCTGGGTTGGAAAAAAAGTTTTAAAATATTTTAATACCATGGGGTTGCTATGGAAAGATTGTGCACAAATTCAATTCAATTCATCTTTAATTCTATAGTGCTTTAACAATGTAGATTGCATCAAAGCAGCTTAAGCACACACACGCTATCATGTTCATTAGGTGTATTATTGACAAATAAAGATTATTTGTGGATGTGTTCTGGATTTGTAATCAAACATGTTTGTGTCACCTATCTATTTCCATACAAACAACGTTTCTGGCATGGTCAGTTTGCTCAGTAGCTCACCTTGTACTCAAGTATGAGCCTGGTGTAGCATGCATACACAATAGAGGTAAAAGGACGGATATTTAGGACGGATAGTATGCAAATTGGGACGCAGCAAAAGACTTTTTGTCTGTTGCTATGCAGTTGCTAAGGTATTCAACGTGGTTAAGAGGATGTTGTCAGGGTGTTGCTATTTAGTTATATGGCACTGGGTGCTTAGTGCTGCAGTGTTCAGAAAGCAAACTGCTGCTCAGCGTTCTTACATTATTCAGGTTGTGAACTTTGAAGGATCGGCCGACACTTGGACTCCTTATGATAATGTTGGTGGTTGCTGCAGTCAGGCTGAATGTACTAGAGTAATGATGCAGACGTTCAGCACAGCCTGCAGCCAATAATAGTAAACGAGGTGCTGTCTGATTCTGGCCGTCCTCATCCACAAACCCTCAGCCCGAGCGTCTGCTTTCTTCTCAAATGTGCTCTCTCAATTTTGGCCTTGACAAGGTAATTCCTTTAATGAGGAGAAAAATGAGCTTGAGCCCAAGCGTCTTGCGGGTCGTTCACGGTCCAGAGGGCCTACTGTGACACGTCATGTTTCGCAGTGAAGAATGGCGCATGTTTGCAGGCGTGAATTTACACGACACTCATGCAAATGATCTTCGACGGGTTTGAGGCGGCATCATTCACACGCCGAGTTCGTGTTTTCATTTCATTTGACCTGCAGTAGATTTATTCATATTCTGAAGAACATTTTTGCCTGCACAGAAGATATAGTGCCTTGTTTTTTAAGTGTTCTGGGTGTATGCTGGGTGTTATAGATCTTGCCAACCTGTTACTATTTAGTTTCTAGTGTGTTTTGGATAGTTCCAAGGCGATTATAGGACATTTAGTGAATTCCATAGTGTTTACTGTATTCTGGATGATGGCTAGGATGTTTTAAGTTGTTGCCAAACAGACTTGGGGCATTGTTCAGTGCTTATAGATGTTGCCAGGGTGTTACTATGTAGTTGCTCTGAATGGTTCTAAGGGTGTTATTGTAACGTTATTGTTTTCGATGGTGTTTACTGTATTCTGGAGGATGACTAGGATGTTATAGGTTGTGGCAGGGTTGTTGCCAAACAGACTTGGGTCATTTTTCAGTGCTTACTATTATTTTATAGATGTTGCCAGAATGTTACTATGTAGTTTTAGTGTATTTTGGGTGGTTTCAAGGCTGTTGTAGGATCATTTAGTGAATTCCATAGTGTTTACTTTATTCTGGATGATGGCTAGGATGTTTTAAGTTGTTGCCAAACAGACTTGGGGCCATTGATCAGTGCTTACTTGGACTCTATAGATGTTTCCAATGTGTTACTATGTAGTTTCTAGTGTGCTCTGAATGGTTCTTAGGGTGTTTTCGGAACGTTATTGTTTTCTATAGTGTTTACTGTATTCTGGATGGTGGCTAGGATGTTATGGGTGGTTACAGGGTTGTTGCCTAACAGACTTGGGTCATTTTTCAGTGCTTACTATTATTTTATAGATGTTGCCAGAATGTTACTATGTAGTTTTAGTGTATTTTGGGTGGTTTCAAGGCTGTTGTAGGATCATTTAGTGAATTCCATAGTGTTTACTTTATTCTGGATGATGGCTAGGATGTTATAAGTTGTTGCCAAACAGACTTGGGGCATTGTTCAGTGCTTACTAGGACTTTATAGATGTTGCCAGGGTGTTACTATGTAGTTGCTCTGAATAGTTCTAAGGGTGTTTGTAATTTCCTTCAAGCATACGCTAGCACAAGCGGTTTCCGTAATACTGATTTATTTGATGGCTTTTCCCCCAAATCCATCGTGAAAACTAAACAATAAATACAAAACAAATGAACTTAATACAAATCAAAACATACATAAGCAAACAAACAAACTTTAGAAACTTCAAACACTAAATACAAATATAAAGCAAAATACCTCGTTGGCTGCATGCTATATGAAAGAAATTGTCCCTTAAATCACTTGTTGAAGTCCTTGAAGTCAATACATTCATTGACGAGCACATGCAAACAATTCATGTTTGCCGATCGCTTGCTAACAGGAAGTGATAACCTCATAAGCAGTCAGCCATTTTATACAACCTCAGAGATTTCAAATTAAAAGTCCCAAACAAAATAAATTCACAAATAATACATGTAACTTATTCTCAATAACAAGAAATTATCTTAGAAAACAAACAATATATATACATAATTTACAAAGTAATAACAAACAATTACAGTGTTATTGAAACGTTATTGTTTTCTATGGTGTTTACTTTATTATGGATGATGGCTAGGATGTTATAGGTTGTTGCCAAACAAACTTGGGGCATTGATCAGTGCTTACTAGGATTATATAGATGTTGCCAGGGTGCTACTATGTAGTTTCTATTGTATTCTGGATGGTTCTAATGGTGTTATAGGAACATTAGTGTTTCCCAAAATGTTTACTATATTCTGGATGATGGCTAGGATGTTATAAGTTGTTACCAAACAGACTTGAGGGGCATTGCTTAAGAATTTTATAAATGTTGCCAGAGTGTTACTATGCAATTTATAGTGTGTTCTGGATGGTTTCAAGTTTGTTTTAGGACCTTTAGTGTATTCTATAGTGTTTACTGTATTTTGGATAATGGCTAGGATGTAGTAGGTTGGTGCCAAACAGACTTGAGGCATTGGTCTGTGCTTACTATGCATTCGTAGATATTGCCAGGGTGTACTATGTAGATTCTAGTGTGTTCTAATGGTGTTATATGAACATTAGTGTTCCCCATAGTGTTTACTTTATTCTGGATGATGGCTAGGATGTTATACCATGCTGCCTGTTTTAGATGGTTGTTAGTATGAGTGGGTACTACTTGTTATAGCTAGTAGTCCCAGGCCTTTAAAAACTTTATATATTAAAGCTAGTTTATATGTTAATATTTTGACGTAAATGTAATTTAAATACATTAGTAATATTACTTGACAATTCAAAAAGTATTTGAATATATAATATAAATGTAAATAACCATAAATTATAATATTAACTAATTATTAGCAACAAATACAATGCTTATAGTGTTAAAGACTTTAATTTGGAGCAAAAACCCAATGCTGGGTTGTGGCTGGAAGGATATCTGCCACATAAAATATATGCCGGAGTAATTGGTGGTTCATTCCACTGAGGCGAACACTGATACATCAGGGACTAAGCCGAAGGATAATAATCAGTGAGTGAAAAAGATGCAAGGGGACTGGAAGTGGCTTTATTGCATCAGATAGAAGTCACAGTTGGTTACCATGATGACAATGTCTGATCAAAACCAACCTACCATGAGCCAAAAAACAGAGTCTACTCAAACTAAACACAAACCTACCTGGGTAAAAACCCAAATCGTATTTGTGCAAATTGCCTCAAACTGCTATACAATTGTTCTCTGGATAGTTGTAAGGGTTAGTAGTTAGGGTTTTGCAGCTTGTTGCTTGTAGAGTGTAATGTTGGTTTGAGGACATTCCTTGATGGACGTTAGGGTATTATTGTGTGGTTAGTTTAGTTCTAAATGTATTTTTAAACGTTGTTGCCTGGATCACATCACTGTGAAGCCTTGTTACAGTGAAAATTGTCTTAATAATCATTTTCAGATATGGAGAACACAGATATCTCCTTCAAGCAATGTGGCACGTCTGTTCTTTGGCTCTGTGTGATGAACTGCTGCTCCGTGTTGATAATACTTCAGTAGAGCCACAGATTCATGTGCCAGTCAGTGGACTGCAACGCTCCAGGAGGAACAAGAGTATTTAGCTTTCAGCACCGTTTCCTACATCTTTCTGTGCAGAGCATCCGGGAACGAGTTCAAAGTGGCCGTGTTTAGACCAGAGACACACACATATATACATATTTATATATTTGGAATCTTTTAGCATTTCTGCCTCAGACGACCAAATTATGGCTGAAATTGTACAGTGTAAGCAGGGCTTCAGCTACAAGATCAGTAAGGATGGTGTTGAGGTTCTGTGCACGATCTTTTTATTAAAATAAGAATCTAAATGATATCTTAGCTGATTTCTGAAAATGCAAAGAATTAATTTACAATTCTTACACTGCAAAATAAAAGAATACTTTTTCTTATGTCATTTTCAAGTCCAGATTTCTTGATTTAAGAGTTTAGAAACAAGGAAAAAAGGTTTTTGCATTGTATCAGTTTATTTAATTCGCTCCAATAGGAACAATAATATATATTTAAATATTTGCAATCTTTTAGTATTTCAACATTTGTCTCAGATAACCAAATTAGCTTGTGTTTTTCAGCCAATGATAAACTTCCGGTTTCATGTCACTATTTTCAGTTTCAAAAGGTTCCTTTTACAACATCGATGTTGTAATGTAATTACAATACATTCAGTTAAATAAGCTTAAGCTTTAGTTGTTCAAGTGTAAACCGTGATGAAAGACCGTGTAACTGCAAGTGCCATCAGGATCAGCAGGTGAGCGCAGAAACTCCAATGAAAAAACTGGGGTAAAATAAATTGTCATATTTTAAAGACATGGTGGGGGGAAACGTGGCAATTTTATAATGGAAAGACAGTTCCCCGGAAGCACTGAAACTGGCTGACTAAAATTAAAATTATGTGTCCATATAGCCCAACTGTACAGTGTAAGCAGGGCTTCAGCTACAGGATCAGTAAGAATGGTATTGAGGTTCTGTAGATGATCTTTTCATTAAAACAAGAATCTAAATGTTATCTTAGCTGATTTCTGAAAAATGAAAATAATTGATTTACAATTCTTACACTGCAAAAAAACAAGTCCTATGTCTAGTCCAAATATCTAAAAAAAACCTTTCTAGACTAGTCAAATATATTGTTTTCACAAATAATAAATCTAAATTAAGTGGGGGTTTTCTTAAAACAAGCAAAACGATCTGCAATGGGGTGAGCAAAAAAATCATCACTGTAAAAAGTGCAGGGTTCCAGACAACGCATTCATGTTGTCCCAACACAAATTGATTAAGTTAACTGAACACTTTTAACAAATGTATGTGGATTGAACCTAAAAAATGAAATTGTCCCAATGAAATCTCAAGAATTGTGTTGTTTCAGCTCATTTTATATAAATAGTTTGAACGAGAAATAATGTTTTTTTTTTTAGTGTTGTTTTTGGTTTGAAATAATATAATTTTTCTTATTCCATTGGCAGATTATTTTACTCACTTAATTTTGTCTGCTTATTTCTGAAAACAAAGCAATATGTTTGAGCATTTGTAGATATTTACACATTTTAGATATTTTGGCATCCTGGCCAAATCTGCCCACTGGCCTCTCTCCATTATGGCCTCCTAACCCTCCCCATATCATAATTGGCTTAATCAATCTGTCTTCTCCCCACCAATCAACTGGTGTGTGGTGCGCGGTCTGGCGCAAAATGGCTGCCGTCGCGTCATCCAGGTGGATGCTGCACACTGGTGGTGGATGAGGAGATTCCCCCATGTGTAAAGCTTATTATTATTATTATTATTATTATTATTATTATTATTATTATTATTATTATTACAAGAAACAAGACAAAAACTTTAAGTAATTTTTTTTTATCCAATTGGAATATAATATTTTTCACTTAATTTTGACTAGAAAATGTTTCTTGATTTAAGAGGTTTTACATATTGGACTAGAAACAAGACAACAACTTTGAGAATTGTCTTTTTTGCAGTGTATCAGTTCATTTCATTCACTCCAGGAGGAACAAGAGTATTTAGCTTAAAGCATCGTTTTCTACATCTGTCTGTGCAGAGCATTCCACAATGAGTTAAAAGTGGCCTTGTTTAGACAATTAACACACTTATATACATATTTATATATTTGAGATCTTTTAGTATTTCAACATTTGTCTCAGACAACCAAATTATGGCTGAAATTGTTTTATGTCTAGTTCAAATATCTAAAAAGGCCTTATAGTGAAATATATTGTTTTGTTTTCAGAAATAATAAGTAAAAATTTAAGTGGAGGTTTTCTTAAAACAAGCAAAATAATCTGCCAATGGTGTGAGCAAAATGATCTTGTTTTTGGTTTGAAATGATATTATCTTGTTTATCCCATTGGCAGATTATTTTACTCACTTAATTTTGACTGCTTATTTCTGAAAACAAAACAATATGTTTTACACGTCAAGAAAATGCCTCTCAATTTAAGAGTTTTCAGATATTTGGATTAGAAACAGTGCAAAAATATTTTTGCATTGTATCAGCTCATTTCATTCACTCCAGAAGGAACAAGAGTATTTAGCTTAAAGCACCGTTTCCTACATCTTACCATGCAGAGAATTCGGGAACGAGTTCAAAGTGGCCGTGTTTAGACCAGAGACACACACATATATATATATATATTTGCATGAAACAAACTGAGCGACATCTCTCTGCTCGACCGGCGGCTCTTGGCACAATCCGAATAGATCACAATGTGGGAGTTTTCGATTGTTACCGTTTTTTTTTCTGACACACATCCCGGAAATTGTTTTCCATGTCACGGTCCTGACAAACTGTAGGTTGGGAAGCAAACAGACATCCATAAAAGTAAATTACAGCCTGGAGTCACTCTGGCATAACCCCTTGCTTATGTTTATTCTGTCAGAAGCATTTCGCCCGACACACATTGAATAATCGTGATTATTCAGAAAAAGCATGTAGGTTGAGCAATTCATATGTCTCCTAAATGGCTCGCTGTCGACGTGGGCCGGAATAAACCCACTTCGGAGTAAATCCAATTATCACATAAGAAAAGGCAATCCATATTCAGATATGTAATTATACGCACCACCTTCTCTGTTTTTTTAAAGGCCAAGCACACAGTGCCCTCTAAATGGCATTGCTCGTTTGTTTATCGCCGCAAATGAATACATCTATTGTTGAGGCACAACGACATCTATGCAAATCCCAATGGCTTATTGTCGCTCATCTAATAGTTTTCATTTTAAGTGCGCCAAAGTCCTTATTTTCATGCACACTTCATACTTGTGTGACTTTGGCAAAAAGTCATTTGAATTAGCGAGTATGGCGACAAAGGCCGTGGTCATGCATTTATGCACGAAGCCATATATTAATGAACAATTATCTGCTAAGCTGCATTAGAGACTAAATAAACGGGCCATTTTGCCGCAGTTGCTACGAGACATGCTCTTAGCAACAGTAATTAACAGCGACAACTAATTAAAGAGGTAATGCACAACTCTTCAAGCTGCCACGCCGATGTAAATACGTGGTTTTTGTGGGCCGCTTTCCAGCCTCCGGTAATTGCTGGTGAAATCGTTTTTCTCGCTCTCTCTTTCTCTCAAAATATTTGCTAACTCCTTTCTGACGGACAAATCGTCCCTCACCTGTTTCTGGCTCCTTGTCTCTGGCCCTCTCGAGATCGTCTTGGCTCAGATATGCTGCGCAGTGAACTGTGAACCCAATCCTCCTCTGTGAAACATGAAATCACTGCTGCCGCATCTGAGAGCTCTGGTTTTATGACAAGCTAAAGGGATAGTTCACCTCTAAATGAACCTACTGTCATCATTTACTCACCTCAGTGTCGATCTAGACCTTTCTGTCTTCTGCGAATCGAGAAATGAGATGTTCAGCACCTTGTTCAAGTCGTCATTGTCCACACAAAGCAATCAGACAGTGATCGGGTGAAAACAATGACAGTAAGCTGAATACTAGTATATTGAAATATATCTAGTCAAATATTAAGTGCTGCCATCATGTCAAAGATAAAATAAATCAGTTATTAGAAATGAGTTATTAAATTAGTATGTTTCGAAACGTGGTGGAAAAATCTTCTCTTTATTAAACAGACCCTGTGGAAAAATATTCAGGTGGGCTAATAATTCTGACTTCAACTGTATATATAGCCTTGAATGAGTGTTTGGTAATTATGCTGATAGACAAGCTACATGAAGTGAAGTTTCACAAACTAATTTCGAGAGGAGCACCTGATATGATTGACTACAGCTGATCCTCATTGCTAATCATTAGCTAGCCTATCAGATCATTCTAAAACTACTATAAATATCCTGCCTAAACTTCACTCCTTATCTTCTTTTTTGGAAACCCCCCCATCCTTCCCTTCTCCCTCCTCCTCTTTCATGATCGGGCAACACGGTGGCTCAGTGGTTAGCACTGCTGCCTCGCAGTAAGAAGGCCACATGTTCAAGTTCTAATTGAGCCAGTCGGCACTCCCTGCGTGGAGTTTGCATGTTCTCCCTGTGTTTGCGTGGGTTTTCTCCGGGTCCTCTGGTTTCCTCCCACAGTCTAAAAACATGTACATAAGTGAATCGTAATACAGTCACAAGCACTTAACGCATACATAGCAAAAGGGGGCACTCGAGAAACTCTTGATCTCGTATCCCTCCTAATGCTCATTGACCAGGTGGGAACCTCGGGCTCATCTATCTCCGAGCTCAGGGTTTTCTCCCAGGACAGCATGCCAAACCTGCTATCATAGTCGAGCATCATCTAAGTGTGAACTCTTGAAATATCATTAGGCAAAAATGCTTTGTGGGCAACAGATCCAAATGTAATTTGTCATATACTCAAAGATTCCCCTGAAGCGCTCAAATCTTAAGCTTCACCATACAAGACCTGACAGAAGCTGATACCCACATCACTGATGACGCCTTACAGGGGGCTGTTCAATAATTCACTGTAAACTTGAGGGGATGAAGGAATTGATTTATCTGAGGAAAAACCCATAAAATAAAATAATACACATTTTTATGAACAGAGAAGATGATGGTATCAAGCATGATAAAAATAAATATATAAATAAATTAGCAATTTCATAAGATGCTCAATGCTTATATTTAAAGTTGGGTGTTGCTATGGCAAATTATTTACATTTACATTTAGTCATTTAGTCATTTAGCAGACGCTTTTATCCAAAGCGACTTACAAATGAGGACAAGGAAGCAATTTACACAACTATAAGAGCAGCAGTGAATAAGTGCTATAGACAAGTTTCAGGTGTGTAAAGTCTAAGAAGCAAAGCATTAGTAATGTTTGTTTTTTTTTTTTGAGAGAGAGAGAGAGAGTCCAGTTAGTGGTATAGCCAGAGAGGCAGTTAAGATTAGGAAGGAAAGTGGAGACTAAACAGTTGAGTTTTTAGTAGTTTCTTGAAGACAGCAAGTGACTCTGCTGTTCTGATGTAGTTAGGGAGTTCATTCCACCAACTGGGCAGATTGAATGTGAGAGTTCGGGAAAGTGATTTCTTCCCTCTTAGGGATGGAACCACAAGGCGACGTTCATTCACAGAACGCAAGTTTCTGGAGGGCACATAAATCTGCAGAGGTGAGAGCAGATAAGAAGAAGCAGCGCCAGAGGTCGCTTTGTAAGCAAACATCAGAGCTTTGAATTTGATGCGAGCAGCAACTGGCAGCCAGTGCAAACGGGTGAGTAGCGGAGTGACATGTGCTCTTTTGGGTTCATCAAAGACCACTCGTGCTGCTGCGTTCTGAAGCAGCTGAAGAGGTTTGATAGTTAGCTGGATTATAAGTTATCTTACTGCACGTTCACACCGAAGGCGGCGAGAGTTTGCTCTGGCTACCCTGCCGACATTGCTGTTTGCCTTCCCTTCTCCGAAAGCATTAAAATTCGTTACATTGGTCTCATATTTAAACAAGCCATTGTAGCATATAAGCAAATCAGTTAAATTCCTGCAGAAAATATGTGCTTTCTAGCGTAAAAATGTTATCAAATTTATTTAACTATGGAAGATCAGGTTGTTGCATGTGTGGCTTTGTTCCACTTGTCAACTATGTGTCCATATGTCTGAAATATTCTGAAGCAGAGATACTGTTGTGTACTGTCAGTAAAGTTAGCATGAGATTCTCACTTTTTTTGACGAAAAAAAAAGAAACTGTAACGGAGGCCAGCTAGCGAAGTGGTATGCAGGTAACTCTCAGTTCTCTGACCTCAAAAGGTGCTCTAGCAACAGACGCTAGAGGCCATAGTCTTTAGCCTTCTTATTCGAGCAACCAACTCCGATACAATGAATTGCCGGTGCGATCCCAGCTCAGACCGGGTTAGGTGCAGTAAGACCGGAAGGTTACATATGGGGGCTTGTCCGGGTGAGGTTTAGGGGGGTGAGTGTAACGGAGGCCAACTAGCGATGTGTTATGCAGGTAAACCTCACTCTTTTGACCTCAAAATGTGCCCTAGCGACAGATGCTAGAGGCCATGGTCTTTAGCCGCTTTGTTAGAGCCACCGAATCCGATACAATGAAAAGCAGGTTCAATCCTATCTCAGATTGAGTTGGGTGCAATAGGACCGGAGGGTTACACGTAGGGGCTCGTCCATGATTGGAGTTAGGTCTAGGGAGGTGAGTGTAACGGAGTCCAGCTAGCGATGTGTTATGCAGGTAAACCTATATGTAACCTTCCGGTCTTACTGGACCTGGTCTGAGATGGGACCGGGCTCAGACCGGTGCAGTAAGACCGGAAGGTTACATATAGGGGCTCGTCCGGGATCAGAATGAAGTTTAGGGGGGTGAGTGTAATGGAGGCTAGCTAGTGATGTGTTATGCAGGTAAATCTAAGTTCTCTGACCTCAAAAGGTACCCTAGTGACAGATGCTAGAGGCCATGGTCTTTAGCCTCTTTGTAAGAGCAACTGACTCCAAAAAAAAAATGAATCACCGGTTCGATCCCAGCTCAGACCGGGTTGGGTGCAGTAGGACCGAAGGGTTACACATGGGGGTTCGTCCGGGATCGAAGTGAGGTTTAGGGGGGTGAGTGTAACAGAGGCCAGCTAGTGATGTGTTTTGCAGGTAAACCTCACTCCTCTGACCTCAAAAGGTGCTCAAGGGACAGACGCTAGAAACTATGGTCTTTAGCCTTCTTATTAGAGCAACCGACTCCGAAACAATGAATCGCCGGTGCGATCCAAGCTCAGACCGGGTTTGGCGCAGTAGGACTGGAGGGTCACATAAAATTAATTCACATCAACTTACCAGTAACTTTTTTTATCTATGTCACTGTAAGAAAACATTGTAAATAATTGCAAATTAAGCAACCACAACAATTAAACCCTTAGGAGCAACTGTGGTCGGAACCAAAGTTCACAGGACTGTGTTCTCTGGAGTTCTCTCAAGCAGTGCACTTCAACATTCCCTTTGCTTGCCGCTGAAACTGCGTCATAGCTCATTACCATAAAGTTAACTTGATTTCCACTATCCTCAACGCCCACACTGGCGAATGCGCACTGCGCCGCTCCTTGCCGCCGGCTCCCATTAAAAGTGAATGACTTCTGGCTACTTTGATGATATCGCTACTTTTGGTGTGAACGCACAGTTACAGAAAGAAATATGGTTCCTAAAATCAGGGGGGAAAACTGCTGAAAAATCTGATAATCATGCAGTCATGCAGATAGTTCGTAATTTGTAAAAGGCTCAAAAAATTCTAGGTTGTTTCAGCCCAGTTTGGATGGACAACACGACTCTTGGGTGAATTTCTTCAATTAATGATTTGAGTCCAGACTTGCAATTATCTATTCTAGACCTGTTACTGGCTGTTTCGGAGGGGGCACATACAGTGTAGCCCCCCGTTCTTTTCCTTCCTGTGAAACTCAATTGTAAAGTTCATAATAACACACAGCTAAACAAAGTTTAACCAGTGCATATTTCACCTTCCAAACCACTAGGAGAATACATTTGACACCATTATAACACCATTATAAATATGCAAAATCCAAACAAGCTGGAAAAGATAGAACTGTGAGATGCATGCATTCATTTGCTTGTTAACAGCTTCATTTGGGGAGAAAATGTTGCACTACCAATAGCTGTCACTGTAAGAATACTTATTTTCTTGAATAAGTATCAAATGGATGTGCTGTAGTTTGCATCAGTTTCCAAACATAGTTATGTATGAATATGGATGGATCATTGTGGCCTCTCCATGTGTCAGCCATTGTTGTTGTATTCCTGAGAAATGTTCAATGAAGTCATTGGTCAAATCCTTAGGAATTGGTTTTGAGATGGCATTGTCAACTGTAGCAGAACTTGAGTCAAGTATTTTTTTTTCTTTTCACTGGAAGAGCAGCTGTGAATGTGCTGCATCAAATGTCTAAAGGAGCCACCAAAATAATGTGCAGAACGCAGCAGAAAGCAGCAAACTATGAATTAAAACTTACACGTGAAGCACCCACGGACTCACATGTGCTTTACTTGCCCATCTAAAGGCACATGCATTGTACCAATAACAAACAATCTGTAATGTTATTTCCACTTCCTCACCCGTGTTATCATCTGTTATCTAGCACAACAGCACAAGGGGACGAAAGCATGTCTCAGACGGAGGGTTTCGGGATCATAATCCCAGTCGGTGTAATATGTGGAACCAGAGCCGTGATCCAGAGATTCAGGCAGGTTTGTTCATATTAGATGTGGATGCGCTGAAGAAATGATCAGTTTTCAGTCTCGTGGGGACTGCTGAAGCATTGCCGTGACTCTGATAGCGATTCAGTATCGTGTTTCAACAGTCGCTGAAAGAGTTTCTGTGTTATAAGCTCTGACAGAGTAGTACACTAGTCTGATGCCAAGAGCATTTCCGCATCTGTATCATCGCATAGGAAAGACATTAACCCGTAAGAATTCACTGTACACTTAACAAGAATGCAAGGATGGCTAAATCTCCCCAGGATATCAGACCCTGGGAACTGTTATGGAATTTCATGAGACAAAAGCACAAGATTGCTATGCAATATAACAATAAACTTTCTGATCTGAGAAGAAGATCAGGAAACCAGCTGTTCAGCTGTTCTATTCAAATTATCCTGAGATAGTTGACAGTAGGCTGGAAACACAGAGCTACACCTCACCAGGGCGAGAAAGTTTTCCCTTCTCCATTAACCTCAAGACCCCCTTCTTGACCTTTAAGTGACCTTCTGATCAGAGCACATTACACATAAAATGCCCAAGGTTTTAATATGGTGTGTCTTGTAGCTCTATATACATGTTTGGTATCATTTTGGGCACCTAGTTTACCCCTTTTTTAAGATTTAATATTAATATTATGGTTCTGAGTGTGCCAGTTTAGGTTCAGTTCAAAACACAGTTCAGATTTGTTTATTATAATGTGTTAAAAGTGTTATTTTGTGGGTGTGTACACAGCTCCCTGTTTTAGGGGTGTGTTGCTTCATATGATAATTAGTTTCGACTTCCCGCCCAACGTAACAAGGGGGCGGAGCCAAGAGCTTCCCCGATTTGTGTTTGGCAACAGACAGGCAGACAGAGAGAAGCAACATGAGCGAAAGAACCAGCATTCATACATGTACGACTCGGACACAGACCAAGCAGAGAGTACAAAATCATTTGTGTCTTTGTACAGTTTTACAGCCAACTGTGTGCTAGTTTAAAGCTCCGAGCTTGTACACCGAGACTAATAACCACGCAGCACACTGAGTTAACTTTGACTGAGGCACCGGATGCGCCGCTCAGAGCTGCGACACAACACATCAGACACTTACATTCGCATGTTATTTAAAACGAAACTATTCAGATATCGCTCTGTGGCGCGGCAGAAATATGAAGTGTACCTAGTCGTGGCTGGGTGCCGTGGACAGCCGCCGACTTGAGGAATGTATCTACTAAAAGACAGAAAATATTACTTTACAGACTGTATTGTAAATAAATCATATAAATATGTTCATATTAGTCAATATTATTACTTAACTAATTTAGAAACTGATTAAATATAAATGTACACACATTTAAACAAGTAAATAAACAGAATCAATGATCGGCTAATGGAATTCTGTGCGCGCAGATTCCGTGTGGGCCCAGTCATAAATGATGAATGTGATCCGTTCTTACAATTAGAAATACAGTCTAAATTTGTCCATCACTTAAAATGGGAGTCAGATTAAACTCAAATTAAATATATAAATAAATTCTAATAAATAACTAATCTATTTCAGAAGCGCTAGAAAAGGCTTACATGCATTTAACCTTCGATCATGCTAGTTTCGTCATTGGGCTAATAGATGGACTTCTACAAGAACTAACAATAAATGACCAACAATAACAAAGATTAATGAACATTTTAATAAAGGTGTTATCTATTACTGCTTAAATACACAATCTAACATAAACTAATTTGTAACTAATGCTAACAATTACCTATATGTTAATATTTACTTCAAATTTTACAACAGTTTGCATCTGTTTTTATGCATTCTGAAGGAGAAACATCTGAGACAATTTTAAAGCAACTTCTCTGTAATACAATGCCCCCTAGGGTGGTTTTGCCATCTGCTACTACGTTTGTACCGTGGTACAACTGTGTTTCCTTTTTTATATCAAGTAATGTGCTTAAATGCATTGAAATGCAGCGTGTCCAATCACATTTTGGAGTCTATGGAGCATTTAATTATCTGAATCCATATTTAGCTGCTCTTTTCGTGATTAGCGTATAATCATCAGCGGACGTTCTGGTTTACTCATGACGCCATTCGGGCTCAAGTGATTACCTGAATATTTATCAATGCATATATGATGCCTTTAACCATGCCTGGTAGGTGCAAATGATGACGCACTGCCAACATTCACTAGTGATTTGCATAGCATTTGAATGATGGGAATTATGGTAATGTTGACAGGCTGTTTGGCGTCTGAGGTGCGCAGAAGAACTCCTTGCCCAAAAGTGAGAGTATAATGAGTTAGACGCTGACCTCCCAATCCAAACAGATGGTCCTCAGCGGTGCCAGAGAACCAATGAGAAACGAAGATGGTAATTAGGTGGGATAAATATTCTTGGCTGATTCTTAGTTGTGAATTTTCACACCAGTCAGCGAATGACACTTGTTTTCTGCGTGTCAAGTGTGTGTGTGTGTGTGTGTGTGTTTGTGTGAGCCTCTTCATCCTGTAACCCAAAACGTCTTTGACGTTGTTGTGGTTTTATGTTTTACTTATTTTCTTTAGATTATAAATTATATCCATTAATATTTTGGCTATGCTGTAGCACAGTGTTCCCATTTCATGAACTTTCCATTTTAGTCTTATCTGATCTTTAAAAGATGAATTTTAGAATGAAGCTCGGATGAGAAAAGCCTGTTCATCTCATTCAAATGAGCTAATTCAAACAGATTAAAAACAATCAATTCACACCAACCAATACTCTGGAATTGATTATGTTGAATCAGTTCATTTGTGCCAATCATTTTGTTATTTTGTTGATAGACAGATTTTTTAAAGACAGTTTTTTTAATTATTTTACATTTTTGTACTTTTTATTATTATTAATATTTATTTTATTTATTATTATTATTTATTATTACTTATTTTTGTTAACTTCAAATCAGTTGGGACAAAATGGAAATGCAAATAAATAACGCATTAACCACTTTGTCATGTTGCCACACTTGCTTAGGGACTGAAGACACCAAGTGATGAAGTGTTTCAGGTGTCATTTTGTCCCATTCTTCCTGCAAACAAGTCTTGACGTGGGCAACAGGACAGGGTCTTCGTTGTCGCATTTTGCGCTACAAAATGAACCACAAATTTTCTATTGGAGACAGGTCAGGACTGCAAACAGGCCAGTCAAGTATCTGTATCTTCTTCCTCCGCAGCCAGGACTGTGCGCAGTCCCGACCTGTCTCAGATAGAAAATTTGTGGTGCATCTCGAAAATCTCTATGTAATTTTCAGCATTAATGGTGCCATCACAGAAGTGCGAGTTCCTTTGCCAAGGGCACTGAAACAACCGCAGACCCTGGCATTTGCTGGTAGGAGTCTGGATGATCCTTTTCTTCTTTGGTCTAAAGCACACGGCATCCATTTCTCCCAAAAAATACCTGAAGTACTGATTTATCTGACCACAGTACACGTTTGCGCTGTGTAATGGTCCATCCCAGCACACTGGGATTCTGGACACTGTTAACATAGGGCTTCCTTTTAGCTCAGTACAGTTTTCACTGGCATTTGTGGATGTAAGTACTTATTGTGGTACTTGACAAAGGTTTGCCAAAGTACTCCTGAGCCCATGTGGTGATATCGCTTATAGATGAATGATAATCCTTGATGTAGTGCCGCCTGAGGGATTGGAGATTAAGATTGTTCAGCTTAGGTTTCAGAAACCAGGAAAACCTAAACACAAAAAAGCAGCATGAGGTCGTTATAGAAGGACACTTCTAGTTTGAAAACACTGTGGGTTGGGTTTAGGTAAGGGGGTGTGTGAGTCAATCGATATCAAGCTAATATATTATAAACACGGACAAGCTGAGTGACTTCTCTCATGGACATGTACGAGAAAGACGTTAATATACTCAGAAATGTCCATAGCAGCCTCTGGTGGATTTACGAGAAATGGGACATGTGAGAAACATATTCGAGATTGTCAAAAGGGTACACAGCGCCCTCTAGTGGATTTGTGAAAACAAAAACTGAGAGAGAGCGTAGTCCAGGGTACACATTAGTCTGTTTTCAAAAATGTAGTCCCTAATCAACCTGGGATGCTTTAGTGAACAATTGTGGTGGTTTGGTCATACAAAATGAACATTAACAAGACAGTAAAGTTCGTCAAGACAAACTTCGAGGCTGGCTTGAGAAAGCCTGTTGGTATAGTTTATTTAAGTTAAAACAGTTTGAAAAAGTATTAACAGATAGATAGATAGATAAATAGATAGATAGATAGATAGATAGATAGATAGATAGATAGATAGATAGATAGATAGATAGATAGATAGATAGATAGATAGATAGATAGATAGATAGATAGATAGACAAAAATATGAGCTCAGAAATGAGCTAAGCCATTAGTCTGATGCTGAGCTATGAGCTCACAAAGTTTGATTCAATGTTAAGTCAATGACAGTCTTTTGCAATGGAAGTTCATCTCACAGTTGCTAGGGTGCAGTACCTGGTAGTTAGGGTGTGGCTAGAAAGTTAAAAGCTCATCAGTTATTGGCAGTTTGGTAATCTGAGTTAAATGAGCTCAGCTATAAGTATGACAGTCTGATGCAGAGTTATGAGCTCACAAAGTTTAATCCAATGTTAAGTCAATGACAGTCTTTTGAATGGAAGTCTATGGGACAGTTTGTAGGGTCCAAAAGTGGTTGCTAGGGTGTGGCTAGAAAGTTATAAGGTGATCAGTTATTGGCAGTTAGGTGGTCTGAGTTAAATAAGCCCAGCTAGAAGTAGGTGTGACAGTTTGACGCAGACTTATGAGGTCACAAAAGTTGGTCCAATGTTAAGTCTATGGGATTTTTTCCAACAGTTCTGGAATTGTTTTCGGAAAACCGAAAGTCGGATTAGTTGGAGAAGATATAGCAACCCGAGTCAGAATAGTTTGGAGGTCTGATGTGAGTTTGGTGGTAATAGCTTGAAAGCTCTAGGAGGAGATAGAGTTTAATTTTAGTCTCAGAAGAATAATAGTATTAAGTTTAAATAGCATAACGGTAGGTTGGCTTTCATAAGCCAGCCTAATAAAATACATCAAATCACATTTTTGAGTTGTAATACAAGCCGGGATTTGAACTCAAGATGCCTGGAGCACAGTTGCAGTCATTATATGTGGGCACACTGTCCACTGTCCGAGCACAGGCTATGTGCTATTGAGTTTTTGTCATGTGTCAAACAAATGCAGATTCGGCCGCTCTCAGAAACGCTTGTGAAGTGCCCCGATCTTTTGAATCGATTTAGTCACTTGACCTGAAGCAATACTTTGAAACATCTGAACTTCAGGATCTCAACACCAATGTTATCTTCACATCAGCCATTCCTACATTTCCTAGATTTGTGGATTACCCCTGCCATTGTTGTTTGCACCTGTTTGACCCTGCCTGTTCAACCATTACCAACAAAGCTGCATTTGGAAACTTACCTCCATGCAACGTTCTAATACATTACAGATTTGCCATCATGATGTCTACCATATTATTACCTTCCCCACAGAAATGGGACCACCACAGAGCTCTCTTTGTGAGGGATCTCAAATGTTTTCTTTGTTCTTTTTGTTTCAGAACTTTGCATCATGTTTTGTTTTACCCTTGTCATGCAGAAATAATAGTCCTGCTCCTTTAACTAAAGAAATCAAGCTCTGAGAATGAATACCGTTTCAGCGAGAAGCGCGCTGTGATAATGACGCATCCCTCAGGTGAGAGTTTAGTCTGATCGTGTTTGTTTTGTTCTGTTCTTTGTCTCATAAAGTGCTCTCTGGGCACCCGAGGAAAACAGCCTCAAAATAAACCAGAGCTTAGCATAAAACAATCGCGCTGCCCACAAGAGGCCTGAAAGACTGAGCAACACTTGTTGATGCAGATATCCGCTCATGGAAGTGGTAATAATGGAGAACAGCTTCGCCCAGCGAGACACCGCCATCAACATTAGAACTGCAGGCTTGCAAAATCAGGCCGCGATGGAAGAACTTCAAAGGATCTTTTCTTATTGCTTTTGTGAGGAAATACACATTAGGCATTAAAATATTCAGACATGCTAAAACAAGATTTTTGCATTACCAGCACAGAAAACAGTCCATCACTGTGGAGACACTCTAGAATTTAGAGGCCTGTGAAATTAAAATAATGCTTTTTTGTAGATGTTAGTATCAATATATTAGTCTTAAAGGGCACCTATGGTAAAAAAAAATCTACTTTTCAAGCTGTTTGGACAGACATATGTTGCATGTATGGTGTATAGACTGTCATATTGGGGTGATATAAGCACACCCAGTGCTTTTTTTTCAATTTATCAACATAAAAACGGTGGACCAATTGGAGCGGTTTTCAAACCGACCGCAACTTTACGTAGGAGAGCGGTCCCCCCGCCCACCAATATTGATTGACAGGCGCGTCATCATATCCTCAGTTTGTTGATTCACGTCCGCCATTTTCAGTGTGAGTCGAAGCGATATCACTAAAGGAACACGCTAGCTCTATTTTTAGATGCAAGGCTCATTGGGCTCAACACAAGATCAATATTCTCCACATTATCGCTCTAATCGGAATTATTGGTTGTATCTTTAGGTAGGTTTGCAAACATGTGTACTTCTCATTGAGCCTACCTTATACTTCAGCCGTTTGCATTTCTCGCGATCCCAGAAGCTCCCTGTGATCTTAACTAGCATGCGTTTTAGAATTCTAAACATAGGTTTCTATCAGGGTACACTCAAGTCGCGCCGCGGACCGCTGCAGAAACCTATGTTTAGAATTCAAAAATGCGTGGCGCAACGATTTGGGACACTTCATGTTTCTGCCGCGCCACAGAGAGTGTCTTGTGTGCCGTCTCGCGACTTCGAGCGGCGCATCCGGTGCCTCAGTCAAAGTTAATTCAGTGTGCGTGGTTATTAGTTTCTGTGTACAAGCTCGGCACTTGAAACTAGCACACAGTTGGCTGTAAAACTGTACAAAGACACATGTGATTTTGTACTCTCTGCTTGGTCTGTGTCAGAGTTGTACATGTACGACTGAATGCTGATCATCTCACTCCTTCTCCGTCTGCCTGTCTGTTGCAAACGCAGAGCGGGTAAGCTCATGGCCCCGCCCCTTGTTACGTTGGCGGGAAAGCCGAAACTAATCTACATGTGAAGCAACACACCCATAAATCAGCGAACTGTGGACACGCCCCCAACATGACCATTTTTAACACATTATAATAAAACAAATCTGAATTGTGTTTTAAACTGAACCTAAACTGGCACACTCAGAAGAACCATGATATTAATATTACATCATAAAAAAAAGTAAACTAGGTGCCCTTTAAGGATATGTAGAAGCTCATGTGGTACAAAAAAGAACAAACACTTGGTGTAAAATTGATTTTAAAACTGTAAAAATTAATTAATAATATTATTAATTATTACTTTTTAAGGTTTATTGTTTTTTTCATCTTATTTTGTGTTAAAAAAAGTAAATAAAGAGATTTAAGATTTTTTAACACAAATAAGATGAAAAAATAAACAAACTTAATAATAAATTAATTAAATGACAAAAATTATTAATTAATTAAATTAAAATAATTTAAATAAATCAGTAATAAACAGTAATAATAATCATAATAATAATAATAGTAATAATATTAATTGGAGGGCGACGCAGTGGCGCAGTTAGTGCTGTCGCCTCACAGCAAGAAGGTCGCTGGTTCGAGCCTTGCCTGGGTCAGTTGCCGTTTCTGTGTGGAGTTTGCATGTTCTCCCAGTGTTCACGTGGGTTTCCTCCGTGTGCTCTGGTTTCCTCCACAGTCCAAAGACATGCGGTACAGGTGAATTGGGTAGGTTATATTGTCCATAGTGTATGATTGTGAATGAGTGTGTATGGATGTTTCCCAGAGATGGGTTGCAGCTGGCAGGGCATCCACTGCGTAAAACATGTGCTGGATAGGTTGGCGGTTCATTCCGTTGTGGCGACCCCGGATTCAAAAAAAGGACTAAGCCAAAAAGAAAATGAATGAATGAATATTGTCTGTAGTGTATGATTGTGAATGAGTGTGTATGGATGTTTCCCAGAGATGGGTTGCAGCTGGAAGGGCATCCACTGCTTAAAACATATGCTGGATAAGTTGGTGGTTCATTCCGCTGTGGCGACCCCGGATTAATAGAGGGACTAAGCTGAAAAGAAAATGAGTGAATGAACAGGTGGTTCTACAGGTGGTTTGTCAACCCACTCACCTGTGTGGGACACATTTCATAAATGCGCAATGGTTTTTATTTTGGTTTTAGAGATAAGGAGTGATTGCAAGAAAGTGTCTGGTGCAAATGTGCAAAAACTGGTGCAAGTGTGTGTTAAAGTGTCTGAGAGATGAAAGAGTGTGTTTTCTACAGGTGGTTTGTCAAGTCCACTCACCTGTGCGAGGCACACTCAGAGATGCATAATGTTTTGAGGCTGCCGTGTGGTTACTTCTAGAATATTTTATAGTAGTAGACTGCTTTGGTGCATTGGAAACACTGTAAACGTTGGCTGTTGTCCTGCGTTGGTGTGATCAATTGTTTATGAGGCAGTATTGCAGTGCAGCTGAACACACGGTCATCCAACACTTTGAGAGACTGTTAATATCAGTGCCACAAACACTCGGCCCAGCTTCAATAACACCAAATGTAATCTTTAGAGCTTGTAATTTCAGAAATGTTGGGACTGTAAGACGCTCTCTCATTCATCATGAGTAAGTGAAAAAAACCTTGCTGTGAGGTGCAGCTTCTGTGTGGCTGAAATGCGTCTCTCAGAGCTTCAGTGGTCTTAAAGGGATAGTTCACCCAAAAATGAATATTAACTCACCATTTACTTAGCCTTGCGTGGTTTTAAACCTATATGATATAAGTTGGTCTGTTTAATACAAAAGAGGATAGTTTGAAGAAAGATGAAAACCAGTAACCATTGACTGGAAAAACAAACGCTATCAAGGGATACAGGGTTCCAACATTTTTCAAAATATCTTGTTTTGTGTTCATTCATTCATTCATTCATTTTCTTTTCAGCTTAGTCCCTATTAATCCGGGGTCGCCACAGTGGAATGAACCGCCAACTTATCCAGTATATGTTTTACGCAGCGAATGCCCTTTCAGCTGCAACCCATCACTGGGAATCATCTATACACTCTTGCGTTCACACACATACACCACGGACAATTTAGCTTACCCAATCCACCGATAGCGCATGTGTTTGGACTGTGGGGGAAACCAGAGCACCCGGAGGAAACCCATGCCAACACAGGGAGAACATGCCAATTCCACACAGAAAAGCCAACTGACCCAGGCAGAGCTCGAACCTGCGACCTTCTTGCTGTGAGGCAATTGTGACGCTCTTTTTGTGTTAAACAGAACAAATAAACTCAAACTGGTTTGCAACTATAAGGGTGAGTAAATGATGGCAAAACTTTCATTTTAGATAAACTATTACTTTAATCGTCAAATAACCAAAATTCTAAGAACTACTGGGTTATTTAAACTCAAATTGGGTAAAGTATGGATCATCTTCAACTTCGCTAAGAAAACCATTTGTTGTCCATTCTCTAGCTTATGGGGGAGTCATTGGATGTTGTTGTGGGATCTTTTGTGACTTGATTGTGATTTGTGGTGCTTCATGAGAGTGGGCGGAGTTTTCTTCACTGTGACTGTCTGATTGGTGGGATTTTCTGCACTGCATCATGAGTAATTATGTATTTCACCACAAATCCTGCGCTTGAACTTAATTATTTAATAGTAGGTTGAAGTCATGTGACATGTGAATTATTTTGGGAGTATCATAACTAAAACCTTAATATGTGTAATAAAAAATTATCTCTTTTTAACTTTTATTTAATGTTTAAAATTCAAATCCAATTAGATCCACTTTATTTAGTAAACAAAGCAAGACTCTCGTATAATATCTCTACTAAAAGACAGAAAATATTACTGTACATAAATATTATTGTACATATTAGTCAATAATATTACTGTAGTTAATAAAAAAAACTGAATACATATAAATTTACACACATTTACTCAAGTAAATAAACAGAATTAATGATGGGCTAAAAATCTGTGGAAATCAGCGAAAAATCTGAGGAATTCTGCGGAAATCTGCAAAAAATCTGCGGAATTCTGTGGAAATCAGCGAAAAATCTGAGGAATTCTGCGGAAATCTGCAGAAAATCTGTGGAATTCTGCGGAAATCAGCCGGATAAAAATCTGCGGAATTCTGCGGAAATCAGCCGGATAAAAATCTGCTGAAATCTGCGAAAAATCTGACGAATTTTGTGGAAATCTGCGAAAAATCTGCGGAATTCTGCAGAAATCAGCCGGATAAAAATTTGCGGAATTCTGCGGAAATCTGCAAAAATCTGACGAATTTTGCGGAAATCAGACGAATAAAAATTTGCGGAAATCTGCAAAAAATCTGGAATTCTGCGGAAATCTGTGAAAAATCTGCGGAATTCTCCGGAAATCTGTGAAAAATCTGTGGAATTCAGTGGAAATCTGCGAAAAATCTGTGGAATTCTGCAGAAATCTGCAAAAAATCTGCGCAAATCTTCGAAAAATCTGCGGAAATCTGCAAAAAATCTGAGGAATTCTGAGGAATTCTGTGGAATTCTGCAGAAATCTGCGAAAAATCTGCCGAATTCTGAGGAAATCTGTGAAAAATCTGCAGAATTCTGCGCTCGCAGATTCCGTGTAGGCCTAATCATGAGTAATTATGTATTTCACCACAAATCCTGTGGTTGAAATTAATTATTTAATAGAAGGTTGAAGTCATGTGACAGGTGTTTTTTGTGCCTGTTGTGCCTTTAAGATGATATGTTTTCAGCTAAGCTTGTGCTGTTTATGAAATGTTCAGTTCTACTTTTAGATCAAATAATCTGCAGCTCACAAAAAAATCCTGGAAAAGAGATGAGCCTTTTATGTTCTTTTTTGCTCAGCAGTGGTTTGCTGTCCAGTCTCTAGCTTATGGTGGAGTCATGAACACTCAACTGAATCAAGGGAAACCTGCAGTCCTTTGGATGTTGTTGTGGGATCTTTTGTGACTTGATTGTGATTTGTGGTGCTTCATGAGAGTGGGTGGACTGCTTCTGCACTGCTTCATTAATAATTATGTGTTTTACCTCAAATCCTGTGGTTAAACAGGTGTTTTTTGTGCCTGTTGTGCCTTTAAGATGATACGTTATCAGCTAAGCTCGTGCTGTTTATGAAATGTTCAGTTCTACTTGCTAATTGTAAGCCTGCAATTCACATGGCGATCCAGGCAGTCTGATCGGAGCGTGTGTTTGCAGTCAGCCATATGTGTCGCTCCCAGGCATCAGCGAGCGTGTGGAGAAACTCATGCTTCTTCAGAAACCCTGAGGCTTATCACTAGCAGAGGCGCTGCACACAATGAAAGTGATCCGTTCCTACTAAATCTCACTCTTTATTGAGGTGCGATTACTGAAAGTCTCATTGTTTGGGAACATTACTTTTAACAACTCATTACATTGTGTTGTTATTTTTTATGGAAAGTTGCTTTGAATACCTTCTTCCTCTGAGTTAGCTGATTTAAAACACATTCTGCAGCAGATCTCGAGTGGTTTTGCTTTGCTTTGCATTTAACTCTTGGTTTATTTCTTACAGGCATAGATATATTTTTGCTGTGGGCTAGTATTTATCAGCACAACATTGTTTTTGTGCAACAATGTGTTGAAGTGTGCCACTAACTTGTGCAACGATCTCTGCTTTGTTGATTATAATGGAAGTAATATAGCCTTTCAGTCACACTTTTAGGTTCAATTCTCACTATTAATAAACCATTATCTTTGACTTTTGCCTTAATGAACTATTAATTTGTTGCTTTTTAGTAGTAATAAGGAAGTAGCTAATAAGTAAGTACAAATAAACAGCTAATATCTTAATAACAGGCAGGTGATAAGCTACTTGTTAAAGGAAAACTCCACTATTTTTGGAAATTTGCTCATTTTACAAGTCAACTAGAGTTAAAAAGTTGAGTGTTACCATTTTGGAGCTATTCAGTCAATCTCTGGGTCTGGAAGTAGCACTTTTAGCTTAGCTTAGCATAGATCATTGAGGCGGATAAGAGCATTAGCATCTCATTTAAAAAAAAATATAAGAGTCTTGATAATTTTCCTATTTAATATAAAGATGCTAATTATTTAAATAAGACATACTTGGCGAGCTACTGGGCAAACTGGTAACAGCGGAAAAGCCATACACATGGAGATAAGAGGTCAGGTGGTAGTGTGAAAAGAAATAGAAGCCATCGTTGGAGTCATACCACCCCCTCATTCTTTTTAAAGACGAAATGCAGCCTTATGTAGCTCTGGCTACATAATTCGCGCTCCCCAGAAATGTATACGGGGGAACGTGTTGAAAGATTAGCTGAATGGATACCAAACTTGTAAAACCTAACTTCTAAACTCTGGGGAAGTTGTAAAATGAGCCTATTTACAAAAAAATAAAAAAGTCGATGATTTCTTTAATAGTGAGAAAAAACCAAATCTCCTACCACAGCTATGCTGATGACACTCAGATCTACCTAGCCTTACTGCCTAATGACTACAGCCCCATTGACACCCTCTGCCAATGCACTGATGAAATGAACAATTGGATGTGCCAAAACTTTCTTCAGTTAAACAAAGAGAAAACTGAAGTGATTGCGTTTGGGAACAGAGATGAGATTCTCAAGGTGAATGCGTACCTTGGCTCTAAGGGTCAAACAACAAAATAAGGTCAAGAATCTTGGTGTGACTCTGGAGTCAGATCTGAGTTTTAATAGTCATGTCAAAGCAGTTAGTAAATCAGCATACTATCATCTCAAAAACATTGCAGAATCAGATGCTTTGTTTCCAGTGAGGACTTAGAGAAACTAGTTCATGCTTTTATCAGCAGTAGGGTGGATTACTGCAACGGCCTCCTCATTGGCCTTCCCAAAAAGACAGTCAGACAGTTACAGCTCATCCAGAACGCTGCGGCCAGGATTCTGACCAGAACCAGGAAATCAGAGCACATCACACCTGTCCTCAGGTCTTTACACTGGCTCCAAGTTACATTCAGAATAGATTTTAAAGTATTATTACTGGTCTATAAATCACTGAATGGCTTAGGAGCTCAATACATTACAGATATGCTCACTGAATACAAACCTAACAGATCACTCAGATCTTTAGGATCAAATAAACTAGAAATTCCAAGAGTTCAGTCAAAGCAGGGTGAATCGGCTTTCAGCTACTAACAGCACCCCCTGCTGCTGGAATCAGCTTCCAGAAATGATCAGATGTGCTCCAACATTAGGCACGTTCACATCAAGACTGAAAACACATCTGTTTAGCTGTGCCTTTACTGAATGAGCACTGTGCTACGTCTGACAGATCGCACTATTATGTTTTTCTCTTCTTTTTCATTCTTTTATAACACATTTTATCTGTTTTTATGCTTATTTATTAGATTTTTTTTACCATTTTTATTATTTGCTTTTATTTTTCTTATACTTGTTTCTTTTATTCCTGTTCGTGTAAAGCACTTTGAATTGCCACTGTGTATGAAATGTGCTATAGAAATAAACTTGCCTTGCCTTGCCTAATAGTCAAAATTGGGACTTAAACTAAAGTGTCACCAGCATTTTTGCTTTTCTTGTTTGTAGTATATTTATAACGCTACCCTAACTGCATATGGTTGCCAGGTTTGTGTAACAAATGCCACTTATTTAAAAACAAAAGGGAAAACCCAAAATATCCCAATGTTGTTTCCTGGGGTTGAATCACTTTCCAGTGAGTGTTGCGAAGTTAAAGTTTTATTGTTCCACTCCTTTTGTCTAAAATTGCATTCATTTACCCTCAGTTGAACCTGTAGAGTAAAAAACCACCCACGGCACAGGTACAGTAATTTTCCAGTAAGCACACTGAATAAAGAGAAAAGAGTTTAAAATAGTCATGAAGATTACAGTGGTTTTATGATGTGCGGTAAGGAGTTTTCAGTTCATTTACCATAGTAAAGATAAAGCAGAAAAGAGGTCGAATAGTGTACAAATCAGGGATTGTTTTCACTAATCACATGCTTTATTTGTTCCTCAGTGTTTTTGAGTATTGTTTAAACTTTTCAGTGTAAGATTTTTTCATATTATTTGAATCATACACAAGTATATCGATCACCTCCTGTGAAGCTGATGAAATATGAAATATAAGTTCTATTATACTGCAATACAGCAGTTCACTGTCGTACAATCTAAAGTATACCACCGTATTTATTACAGTTTATCAGTTCACAGAGTTTGCATTTACAGAGTTATAAAACGTTATTATTTAATATAAATTTGTATAATATTGAACAGTATGAACAGAGTAGGAGTTTGGTTCACATTGCGGCAATAAGTCAGACTTGTTCCCAGTGCATGTTAGACTTCGGCAGGGCTGCCCTTTGTCACCAATTCTGCTCATAGTTTTAAGGATTGAATTTTAAAGCGCAGTCTTGGGCTGAAGGAGGTCCGGTTCGGGGACCGCAGGATTCCATCTCTTTTCTTCGCAGACGATGTTGTTCTGTTGGCTTCATTAAACATGGACCTTCAGCATGCACTGGGGTGGTTTGCTACCGAGTGTGACGTGGCTGAGATGAGAATCAGCACCTCCAAGTCCAAGGCCATGGTTCTCCAGCGGAAAAAGGTGGTGCGCCATCTCTAGGTTGGAGGAAAGTCCTTTCCCCAGGTGGAGGAGTTCAAGTATCTTGGCGTTTTGTTCATGAGTGGAAGGATAAAGCATGAGATTGCCAGACGGATTGGTCCGTTGTGGTAAAGAAGGAGCTGAGCCGAAAGGCAAAGCTCTTGATTTACCGTCAATCTATGCTCCTACTCTCACTTATAGTCATGAGCTTTTTGTCATGACCAAAATGACAAGATCTTGGATACAAGCGGCCGAAATGAGTTTCCTTCGCAGGGTTGTAGGGCACACCCTTACAGATAGGATGAGGAGCTCTGTCACCCGGGAGAAGCTCGAAGTAGAGACGCTGCTCCTCCACATTGAGAGAAGTCAGCTGAGGTGGCTCGGGCATCTGTTTCAGATGCTTCTTGGACGCCTACCTAGGGAGGTGTTCCAGGCATGTCCTTGGGGAAGACCCAGGACATGCTGGAGGGACTATGTCTCTCAGCTGGCCTGGGAATGCCTCGGGATTTCCCCAGAGGAGCTGGGGTCTGGGGTTCTTTCCTAAGACTGCTGCCCCCACTACCTGGCCCCGGAAAATCAGATGAAAATGAATGAATGAATAAATAGTATAATATTTTGTTTTAATGTGGGTAAGTTATAATAATGATTTATTTTGTCTAACATTAGTATTCAGCTAAAGTGTAGCCAATTAGGCTAACTAGGCAAGTCATTGGACAAAAGTGGTTTGTTCTGGAGCGTTCTGGAAAGAGAGGGGGTATTTATTTGATTATTTTGTACAGAGAGAAGAGTGTTTCTACAGGTTCTTTGTCAAGCCCACTCACCTGTGTGAATGCAGAATTTATTTATTTATTAATTTCATATTCATTCGGCTTAGTCACTTAGTTATCAGGGGTCACCACAGTGGAATGAACCGCTAACTGTTTCAATATATGTTTTATGCAGTGGATGCCCTTCCAGCCACACCCAGTACTGGGAAACACCCATACACTCCCACATTCATACATTATGGCCAATTTTACCCAATTCACCTATAGCGCCTGTCTTTGGACTGTGGGGGAAACCTGAAGAAACCCACACGAACACGGGGAGAACATGGAAACTCCACACAGAAATGCCAACTGGCCAAGCAGGGAATCTAATCAGTGATCTTCTTGCTGTGAGGTGACAGTGCTGACCACTGAACCACTGTACTGCCCTATTTATTTAAATAAATATTAATAATAAATGTATTCATTGTTATTTAATTTCAATTCAATAATATTTTATTTCAAGAACTGAAACCACTTTTCTTTTAGAGTTTAATTAAATGCTATAACCCTGGTCAGATGCAGGTTTGTAGCATCAGAATAGCTGAACTGTGCTGTAGGTCAGGTTTCTTTATGCAGTCTGTATCCCAATGAGAATTACCTGAGTGATTCCAGTCTCACTCTCACAGGCGCCGCTTGGGAATAAAGGTATTGTGGCAGTTGATCCCAGCATGCAAGTCTTGACACTGGCGCATCAGTTGCGCATTGACTGGCAAACAGTCACTTTAAGAGCTCGAGAGAAGAATTGATCTATTTATCCCAGTGAAAAACCCCTAGAGGAGACGGCAATGCAGCCCGGGCTACTCATGTGTAACAAATAGCATCCAGCAGCACACCTCGGTGAGCGGATAGAAGAGCGCCATTCCCCGAAGGACGGCTGGAAATCAAATCAGCATTCAGCCAGAAGTGAAAGTGACCACAGATCCACAAAAAAAACACCTAAATCAAGCGTCTTAACTCCATTGACTACAGACAGAGCGCCAGAGTGTTTCTTCAAAGTTTCAGCCCTAGAGTGTTTCGATAGAGACAGGTAAACTTTAAGCCTGATAAGTCGAGATGAAGCTGTCTGAGCGGTCACAGATCTTCAACAAAGTGAGCTGTTGAAAGCATTATAGGTTCCAGAGATTCTGTAGAATTGTCCAGTTTAAAGGTGAATCAAATACCACCTTATTGAATTGTTATTCTTATATAAAAAACAAATAATAAATAATAATAATAATAATTATTATTATTATTATATTGACAGATGTAGTTAGCTAATATTTACAAATATAGATGATAAAAATTTGATGATAAGATGTATTTGTATGTTATACTTTCAATTTAATGTTCACAATATGTTTGAAAAAGTCACTTCTAATGCATGTTTTGTTGCATTTAAATGGTTTTGACCACCAGTTGTCCCTAGCATTTGCTGTTTCGAACGCTTTGAAGCAGTGAATCATTTTGCGAACCAATTGGTTCAATTGGATCGAAGCTTTGAAAAGCTCAGTTTCTCCCATCACTAGTAAACAGACAAAGTTTGGTGGAAACAAGCAGTAATCCATTAGGCAGTCCAAGACAATAATACAAAACTGAGCAAAGATATAAATGTGAGGGGTGTTTAAATAGTGACTCCAGATTGGTCACAGCTGTGGAGGGTTGATTAGAACAATGCATATTGGGAGGTGTAGTCCATGTCAATGGCTGGTGGAGTGTACGGATAGCTGGAGACCCCTGGTGTGCACTCCAGCTAATAACCGTGAGAGTGGATTTGCAGATTGCTAGCCAACAGGCTTGTCATGCATATATCAGCTTGTTATTGACTGATGCACCCCCTTCCTTGAGGGACAGGACAAACCAAGCCAATGTTAAACAACCAGCGCATACAAAATCTGTGTCGTTGCCTCACGTTGCATTGCATCTTGCTCGCCTGGACCAAAAAGCTGTCAGTGATCACACCAAACAGATGGCAGCCGACAGATTCAAGAGTGCACGTTCTGTGCCCGCACAAAAGGATGTGTCTTTTCACACTACAGGGGGGCAGTTTCTGTTTTCTTGTTCAGAACAGCTAACCCCGAACTTCCATAAGTACAAGCAAAGTAGCTTTCGGTACCATTGTCACAGTAATAGTCACTCACCATGGAGGGATTTGCTCCTGCAAATATGTCTGACGCTGATCGACAGACTGATGAAGCCTAATGCTGATCATCAACTTCCGACTTCCAAAGCTGATTTTCTATTGTCCCATCCCTAAATGCAACAACAGTGTTTTCAAAAGCAAACTAAACCATCAATGGCCACATGTTCTGAGCAGTCATGGCCTCATGCTTTTACCACAATTTTACACTGCCTTTTCTTTTATTTTACCTGGTTTCTGGAACCATCCTTCACCGGTCCAATGGCGCATGAGAGGAGCTGCTGAGCAAACTGATTGCACCCAAAAAGGCGTCCATACAGAGGTAAGTGGTCAGCAGTAGCACGAAAAGAAACAGAAGGTGTCAGTGCCATCTCTATCACTACTACCCCACAGTGTTCATGTTAGGGCCGGGACACATCAAGTCGATGCCAAACAACTAGCAAAGAAAGAAACCCAGCAGTGTTGTATCCTCACACTCACAGTAATTGTCGAGGGATTTGTTTGTGCAAATATATCTGATAAGCTAATAATCCATATCAGCCACCCTCTTTGTATTCCATCCTGACTTGATTTGTTTACTTGCTACATCACACTGAATCGGACCATTGAGCTCCGACATTGGCCAACCATTGGCTTGTTGTGTCCCACCGCTAAACTCAATGGCAGTGTTTTCAAAAGCAAACTAAAAGAGAAAAGCAATTATGGCCAGATGCTTTTCCCACAATTTCTGCCTTTCATTTACCTGGTTTCTGGAACCATTCTTCACCGGATGAACCCTGCTTGCGGGCGAACAAAATGGCATCGATTGGCCACGCCTACTTGTTGCTTAATTTCTGCTCTTCAGAAACCTATGGGCGACGCCACAGATACTACGTCCATATCTTTTACAGTGTATCGTCCCAACCCTAACCCCAATATATTAGTGTTTTATAGTTCCCAAAAGTGTAGCCCTGGCCACATACCCCCAATGCTCCTGTGTTGTGTTTTTCTTTTTACCTTTGCAAATATTTGAGAAATGTACCAAAATTACAGCCGGCCTCTTTGTGAACCTTTTTAGCCTGAATTGTTTACGTGCTTCATCACTTCACTACATGACACTACATGAATAACCAATCAGACCGCTCTCTTCAGCTCTCTTCTCTTCAATATCAGGCCAAAGAGCTCCAACGTTAACCCTACAGTCTGCTTGGTGTGTCCTGGCCTTAAACCCAACCAATAATGCTTTCAGAAACAAACTAGAAGAGCTTTTACCACAATTTCACACTACTCTTTTTCTTTGACTTGGTTTATGGATACATCCACACCGGTTCCTTGTCCTAAGTCATATGATGTATGAGGTGAGCTGTTGAGCAAACTAATCACACCAAAAAAGACGTCCATACAGGGATAAAAGGTCAACAGTAGCACTAAAAAGAACAGAATTTCCAGCCCCATCATACCTCCCCTGGTGTTCGTTTTACACACAAAATCCAGCCAAACGTAGCACCGGGCATATGTTTTGTGGTTCCCATAGTGTAGCTCTGGGTAAATACCCCCAATGCTCCTGTGTTGTGTTTTTCTTTTTACCTTTGGAACTATTTAAGAAATGTACCAAAATTACAGCCGGCCTCTTTGTGAACCTTTTTGGCTTGAATTGTTTACTTGCTACATCACTTCACTACATGACACTCAGGCTCTGATTTGTTGGTGAATAACCAATCAGACCGCTCTCTTCAGCTCTCTTCTCTTCAACATCAGGCCAAAGAGCTCCAACGTTAACCCTACAATCTGCTTGGTGTGTCCTGGCCTTAAACCCAACCAATAGTGCTTTTACCACAATTTCACACTACTTTTTTTTCCCTTGACCTGGTTTATGGATTCATCCGCTCATGTATCTTGTCCTAAGTCCAATGATGAAATTACACTCACACTCATTTGTTGGTGAATAACCAATCAGAGCACTCTCTTCAGCTCTCTTCTCTTCAACATGCTAAATCAGGCCAAAGAGCTCTGACATTAACCCAACAGTCAACCATCTGCTTGGTGTGTCCCGTCCCATAACTCAACCAATAGTGCTTTCAGAAACAAACTAGAAGAGCTTTTACCATGATTTCATACTACTTATTTTCCTTTGACCTGGTACCATCCGTCACCTGTTCCTTGTCCTAAGTCCAATGGTGAATGAGGTAAGCGGCCAAGCAAACTGATCATGCCAAAAAAGACGTCCATACAGGGATAAGCAGTCAACAGAACAGAAATTTCCAGCACCATCATACCTCCCTGTAGTGTTCGTTTTACACACAAAAACCAGACAAACATAGCACTAGGCGCATGTTTTGTAATTCCCAAAAGTGTAGCTCTAGGTACATACCCCCAATGAGCCAGTGTTGTTCTTTCTCCCAATATGTTCTCCATTTGATCTCACTTCAGTCTAAGAAGAAACAATTAAGGTATTAATCTCATCTAATTGGAGCGGGTTTCTTTCCTGTGGGTGGAATAACACCACTAACCACACTGAGGCTGATCGGAGGATCTCTTTGAGGCGTTGCGTGAGAAACAAAAAGCCTGAAAGCTGCTTTTGAACATGCTGATTTAAATGCAGTCTTTCCCACCTCTACCTATTAACTGCTAAATGAGTATCAGAACGCTAATTACTCGTGGACCACTGCAGTGTTTGAGAGCAGAATGAATTTACCATGCTATTTACCCCGTCCTGTGTGACTGCGCTCAAACGGCTCAGTTGCTCATAATTGGCCAATTCAGGATGTTCGGGAGGGCTTTGAACCTTATACGCTTGAAAGAAGTATTGTGCGTAGAAACATTGAAATGTTCCCAGTGCAGAAGAACAAACACCGCTCATTCATAACGCTGGTCACTAATGACCGAAATCCACACACTAAGTCCCACCGATGATTCACTGATGCGATTGTGATGATCTCAGAGAAACAGTATAGCTTCATCAAGTGTTTTCCTCAGAGAGAGAGCTAAAATCTCAGTTGGCCTCAGTTCTGGCTTAGCAAACTGCGAAACCAACAGAAAGGAAGATTATACAGTAATATTGTTGTTTATTCAGGGCTGTTGAAGTGGTTTTCTTAGATGATCAGATTTTACATTCAGGCATTTGCTGTCTACTGTACATCAAGGACGTCTTTAAAAACTGGCGAAAGACAATTGTTAGTGTTTACTGTATTCAGTTGCTGTAAGAAGTACTGTACGTGATCTGAAACCTGCCGTCTTTGTACATGGGAACTACAGAAATGTACAGAGCTTCATCAACTAACCAAACAAGTGCCTTTGAAGTGAATGCATCTATCTATCTATCTATCTATCTATCTATCTATCTATCTATCTATCTATCTATCTATCTATCTATCTATCTATCTATCTATCTATCTATCTATCTATCTATCTATCTATCTATCTATCTATCTATCTGTATGTATACCTAATTTAATGTAACAAAAAATAAATTAAAATGAGGCAATAGATTATGACAACACTGGACAATTAAAACGAGGCATATAATTATATTTGGTAAACATGACTGTGAGTGTCACCATTCAAAATTAAAGCATGTCTTTTCCTTTATATGTTAACACCTTCATTTAAATGTCATAAATTTTGTCATGAATTTAAATATTGATGTGTGACAGCTATGAACAGAATCCCATAAAATAAACAGAGAACAATTCAATGCCTTTTCAGAACAAAACAATCAAATTACAGTCGTGAATGCAACCTTCCCAGCAGGCACAGGATGTCAACATTACATCAGATTAACTTTGTACCCCAACATCTAGGGACGTTGCCTTTTGTTTGGAAATGAAAATCGTGTTGATGTCAGAACCGACGTCAGGCCCGAAGTCAATGTCAACGTCCGCACAGACGCAACCTAATAACCTCAAAATATTAATGTCTAATGATGTTACAGCTTGATGTTGCGTGGACTTTACCAACTATGACGTCTATTAGACGTTGGATTTTGGTTGCCATACCTGATGAATAAATGTCAGTATTTGGTTGTTTAAGATGTTGGCTCGACATTGGATTTTGTTCAGTTTCCAACACAACCTAAAATCAACAAGAAATAACACATCATTACTGGACATCAAAATAACATCGTCCTTAGATGCTAGGACCTAAATCAAACCTAATATTAACGTCTTATGTCATTGTGTGTCTGCTGGGTTTTTATTTTCCGTGTTAGTAATTCAGTTGTTTGCTCCTTTAAATTTCCTTCCTGAATCTCAGCTGCTTGTGCAGACCTCTCAAATGAAGCCTTGTCATGTTGTTTTTCTATCTGACCACAGTAATTTCATCATTTGACCTACCACACATGACACCTTCTCGAAGTAAATTAATAGAATATTTCACCAACAAATGAACAAAGGTACTATTACCTAGATTTCTTGCAAGTTCTTCTGTTACTTGTGCCATCAAATTTTATTACGGTCTTTTTACAATCTCTTAAGCATTAATGTCAGTATATTGTTGTCATTTCTCAAAGCTCACAAGCGTTAATCAAAATGTCACGTTTTTTAAACTCCAACCCATTCTTGCAATGCTTGGAAACAAGACACATAAACCTAATAAACTAAAATCTTCTTTGCAAAATATCACTTTCAAAATGCAATTTAAACATTATGCCTGAGATGCCAACTATTAATGTAATAACACTTTCAAAGTATTAGTTTACATAGCTGCTCAAAGTGAGAAGTTGTTACTGTACGTTTCCACTGACACTAATTATCGTGGAACACGAACCAATTGGACTTTATATGGATGTAATATTTCATCATTCTTGTTTCTGTGGTCTAAAGTTTCAGACCACATTTTCAGAATTGACATTACTGTATGTTTGTGTACCCTTGTAATTGCTTTTTCAATACTGCCAACTCATTACTGGAAATTGATTTCACATTGAGGTTTGAGTATATAATGAAATGAGTAATATCCACCTACAACGTCATAGCGGTAGCTTAGAGCCAGCAGGTAATCTAGATCACAACAATGGGAGGGGGAAGATGAGGAAGACATGGAGGTCAATAATGTGTGATGGAAACTGAAAAAACCCCTGATATTTTCAGAATTGGTTAGCGTTAAGATGCCTGTTGTAATGCTCTATGCATGCAGTTTTGATTTTTGAGCTTTATTTATTTATTTAGTCTCATGCTCTGCTGTTTCTTTCTTATACATTCACCGGCCACTTTATTAGGTACACCTTACTAGTATCGTGTTGGACCCCCTTTTGTCTTTAAAATTGCCTTAATCCTTCATGGCATAGATTCAGCAAGATACTGGAAATATTCCTCAGAGATTTTGCTCCATATTGACATGATAGCATCACGCAGTTGCTGCAGATTTGTCGGCTGCACATCCATGATGCCAATCTCCCATTCCACCACATCCCAAAGGTGCTCTATTGGATTGAGATCTGGTGACTGTGGAGGTTATTTGAGTACAGTGAACTCATTGTCATGTTCAAGAAACCAGTCTGAGATGATTTACGCTTTATGACATGGTGCGTTATCCTGCTGGAAGTAGCCATCAGAAAATGGAGACACTGTGGTCATTAAGGGATGGACATGGTCAGCAACAATACTCGGGTAGGCTGTGGCTTGACTTGATGCTCAATTGGTACTTAAGGGCCCAAAGTGTGCCAAGAAAATCTCCCCCACACCATTACACCACCACCACCAGCCTGAACCGCTGATACAAGGCAGGATGGATCCATGCTTTCATGTTGTTGATGCCAAATTCTGACCCGACCATCTGAATGCGGCAGCAGAAATAGAGACTCATCAGACCAGGCAATGTTTCTCCCATCTTCTATTGTCCAGTTTTGGTGAGCCTGTGTGAATTGGATCCTTGGTTTCCTGCTCTTAGCTGACAGGAGTGTTGTTGCTGACAGGAATTGCTGTACTTATGTGTAATAATAGTGTAATGACAACATTTGTAAAAAGAATTTATGGTTCTTTTATTGGGGAAAGGAACAAATATTCCTGGATCCTTTTAAATATCATAAAACATGTAGTGAAATTTATTCCTAACATTTCTCATGAATTGGCTTTGCAGAATATAACTGCAGAGTGTGATTGAACTGGATGTTGATGAAAACCGTCACAAATGCCTCTTTTTTGGATGAGGCTAGCCTTAGTCTGGCCAAGACAAGGAGAAGAGGTCAGAATATCATTGGCTAGTAGACAGCAATGCAAGTACTTGGGCACTGTGGGCCAAGATCACCATGTGTGCTGCTAAAATGTAAAATGGTGTGGATGAAATGCAGACCTTGAATTGATGGTGGTTAAAGGAATAGGGCATAGCTCTCACCAGAGTAGCAAATGTGGACCAACAAGGCCACAGATCATGGCATGAGTTTTCAATCATCGCAGACCATCTGATAAATCATAGTATGACAAAGACAGAGGCAGCTACAATGATTCAACAAAGCCTCAGAAGATCAAGCGTGGCCCTGATCAATAGATCTCAATAGCCACGAATCCTCTGGTGTGCCTAAAGTGAGTGTGCTAGTGCATACCAGGGCCAGTCACGTTTCCACTGTCGCTTGATTGGGCCTCACCGGGGTTTTCTCAGGGCCAACAGCCAAGGGTTTTTGGCCAGCCAAATGCCTTGGCTTATAGCAGGCCAGCTGGGGCTTGAGGAGTGTTTGTGAAAAAAAGATCTCAGAGTTTACCTAAATAAGGAGACTGCTATAGACGCTGCTTATTTGTTATATTTAACCTAGTCTACCTGCTAACATTTCAAACATTCAAAGCATTTAATTTCAGCTCAAAACCAACACAGGCTCATTCTGAAAACGTACTCCTATATACATTTCTGGAGATCGCGAATTATGTAGCCAGAAGTACATATGGCTGCATTTTGTCTTTAGCACGAACGCTGTGGGGCAGTATGACGCCGTTCCTTTTCGCGCTTATCAGCTGACGGCGTACCTCTGTATGGACAGCTTTCCTACTGTTACCAGTTTCCCACTGTTACCACATACGTTGGCGTACTTGAGACGCAGAGAGGAATCAACAAAGAACGGTTCCTGAAAGCAGGTAAGACAAAAACAGAAGCCAAAAAATAAAATAAACAAGTAAATAACAGGGTGGGAATATGGTAAAATCTGAAAACGTGGTAAAAATCAGACAAGGGCTTTTCTTTTTCTGGATTTTGCTGGATTGAAAACACTGTCGGTTGCGTTTAGAGAAGTGGGGGATCGGGTCAATCGGTGCTTTTGAAAATAATATTGGTTGGGTTTAGGGAAGGAGGAGGGTGGGTCAGCCGATCACACTGGTGGATTTACGCGAGAACAGCCAACGCGAATGGCATTCATGAGAGAAATTTGAGATATCAAAAAGGGTACACAGCGGCCTCTGGTGGATGTGCGAAAACATAAACTGCTAAAAAATGTACCTCCTGAGATGTATTTTGCGCTCTCCAGAAATGTATATGAAGTATGTTTTCAGAATGAGCCTGGGTTACACAAAACACGTTCCCAAACTAGCAAAGGTAATGTTCTTTTTTCTAAATGTGTTCACCATTGGACTTACAGTAAAATCACTAATACATTTACTGTGCGTATTCATCTAATCACAAAAAGTTAGGCTTGGAAGCAGCAGCTAAACTGTTTCCTCTTTTTATATATGAAACAATGCAGACAAGCACTTTGTTACAGGAGGAAGACTGACACAAGTTATCAAAACTACTGTTTTTATCATAAAGTTTTAGTCAGAGTTGAAGTACAAGTCTGAAGACCAAACAGTTGCTCAGAACATGTTCCTTTTGCTTTAAAGGTACAGTATATCAGAATTATCTTAAATTAAAATACTCTCCTGTATATTTTGCTGTACGTGCCAAAATGGCTGTCGTTGTATTGGTCATTTCATCGCCTTAGAATCATAAGGTTCTATCTGACATTTTTGTCAAAAATTATTTACATCATGGGATGTTTTTTAATAAGTTGTTTACATTTTAAGACTTTTTATTTAAAAAAACTAATCTTACACACATACTGTTTGCTGTGGAACTGTTGCGACGCTCCAGAGACAGACGAGTCTTCGCTGAGGCCAGCTTCCAGCCTCCGCCACTGAGACTGCAGCTCTGCACAAGACGTTTGGCCAGCAGAGAAATTAAAATGGTCGTGCCCAACTGAGCCTGGTTTCTCTCAAGGTTTTTTTTCTTCACTTCCGCCATTAGTGAAGTTTTTTTCCCTCTCCGCTGTCGCCTCTGGCTTGCATAGTTCGGGATCTGAAGAGCTGCACATCGTTGGATTTGCCCTTCATATTTGGACTCTCAGTAGTGATTATTAACCACACTGAACTGAGCTCAACTGAACTGAACTTAAACACTACAAACTGAACTACACTGTTCCTATTTACTGTGACCTATACAAATAAAGGTGAATTGAATTGAATTGTGGAATGCAAAAACTTTGAAGCTCAATATCTCAAAATCATTCAGAACGCAGATAAAACCTTATAATTGCAAGGTGACGATTTAACCCGCCCACTGCCAGTTTAGCTAATTGTATTTCAGCTCCCCTTGGTGTCATTCATTCAGTCATGAAGACTCTCAAAGCATGCGTCCGCAGCCAAAAGTGCGACCTCTGGTGGACAGTAGCAGCCTCCGAAATGACACACATATTCAGAGTTCCACATGAGGTGGTTATTAATTAGCAAATAATATAAATATTACGAGTGTAAACATTGGGTGAGCAGGTTACATTGTAACCCCGTGTCCTAACAACACGCTACGTGACGAGATTTGCAGTGATAAGCAATTTGGCTGTTTACACAAGACAAAACACGACAGAAATGTAAACACAGGCATTCAGAAGCACAGAATAGTGCACTCACTGCACTCCAACAAAATGGTAAGGTTTATAATCTATTTAATACACAATAAACCTCTTTAACATGATTAAATGTAGATGCTGAATTACTGATATATGTTGGCTTGCACTGAGTCACAATTCTAAAGTTCTGCTGCTTGATAATCTGCTGCTGCTTTCAGTATATGGCAATAAATGTCATGTAAAATGTCATTAAAACTAACATTATTGCCATTTAACACTGAATAAAGCGCAAGGTGTACCTGATGTGGTCATTGTTGTGTCAAACTTACACACTGCAACTTTAATTCATTAATTTATCCATTAAAATTGTAATTGATTTCCCCTAGTGAAATAGTGAGGTAGGATGCTGGAACTGCGTTAAAGTCAGGTTTTAGAGCTAAAAGGGGAAACACAGCTTAATTAAAGGTCAAAAGGGTATTGGCACTTTGCAGTTTGTTGTCACCCCTGTCTTGCAGTGGTCCAATAGTGTAAAACTGGTTCATAAGAACTGGTAAGTCTTCAGTGGTAGACTATTTTTAATATTTGGTTACTTTGTTACTGGAAATAAATGTAAACTGAATAACAGTGTGTACAACTGAGTAGGTTACACAATAAAAATATTTTCTTACCGTAATGTTTTTTTTTTTGCAGAATATAGACTATTTCCTATTCTGGAAAATGTATGAGAGCCACAGACAAAATTCTGACTGACCGAGACTGAACGAGAGCTGGCTGTGCTCCGTTTGGTTTTGACCGGAAATGTATTTGCCTTACAGACATTCTGCAACACATCTTGGACAATGACGACACTTCCAACAATATCGAAGTCAGAAATTTGCGGACTACTGCGCACATGCTGAAAGGCACTTGGGATTCTCTAAGACAGCTATAACTTGTGCCTTTCAAGAGGAAATCAGGCAAAAATTGAGGGCTGGGTGTGTTCATTTGTGCTTATTGTTAAAATCTCCACATAAAGTCTCAGTAATTGACTTCCCGAAATGTATTTGTAGAGGGTGGCGGAGCTGCATGCTGATGAAAAACAACTCAGATTCACCTTTCTGGAGGTGGTAGGCATCATCAGCTTATATCATATAGAGCTATATTGGAAGATAGTTTGATGGGAGGTAGACCTTTTAGAATTGTATCATATAACGCAGCTCTCGTTTTAACCTTCATCAATGAGCTAAATGGGGTCTGTAGAGTTGCACAAACTTGACAATTTGTGCCAAGCGCACAAACACAACTCCATACCACAACAGACCCTGACTTTTAGACTTGTTGCTGGTAGCAGATTTGTTTTTCTTTCGTCTGGAGCACACAAAATCCATTTCTCCAAACAAATACCTGAAATTCTGATTCATCTGACCACAGTACACGTTTCCACTGTGTGATGGTACATCCCAGATGCCTCAGAGGCCAGAGAAGTCGACAGCGCTTCTGGACACTGTTAACATAGGGCTTCCTTTTGGCACAAGACAGTTTTTACTGGCATTTGTGGATGTCTACGTATTATGGTACTTGACAAAGGTTTGCCTCAGTAGTCCTGAGCCCATGTGATATGGCTTATAGATGAATGAGGATTCTTGATGCAGTGGGTCTCTGAGGGATCAGAGATCACGGTTGTTCAGCTTAGGCTTGCGCCCTTGTGCTTCACGTACTGAAACTCCTCCAGATTCCTTGAATCTTTTAATTATGTTCTGCACTGTTGAAGGTGAAAAATCCAAATGTTTTCCTGTCTTTCTTTGAGGAACATTGTTTTTAGACATTTCCCTCGTTTTCTCACATATTTGGGGGCAATATATATATATATATATTTATTTTTTTTCATTTTGTTGATTTGTTAGTTTACTTGGAAGAATAAAAAGAAAGATTCATTCACGAATCAACCATCACTACTCAGTACTGATGATTTTCAGCCGTGTGTATGTCAGAGTCCAGATGGTTAACAGCTATAGCTGGTGTTAATAGGCTGAATACATCATGGGAGATGTAGTCCAGGTGATGGCTGGATTGCCCTGTAATGATTCTTGTGGGAGCTCCTGCTGATAACCATAACACCAAGTATGTCTTAAACAATATGTCTACACTAGTTAGTGTAGACAATATGTTATGCAGCAGACATCTTCAAATGTCAAACTCTGTCAGCTGTATATACGAGCATCTAGACCAGGCATGGGCAAACTTGATCCTCGAGGGCCGGTGTCCCTGCAGAGTTTTGCTCCAACACTAATCAAACACACCTGAACACCCTAATTAGTGTCTTTAAGATCACTAGAAAGCTACAAGCAGGTGTGTTTGATTAGGGTTGGAGCAAAACTATGCAGGGACACCGGCCCTCCAGGATCGAGTTTGCCCATGCCTGATCTAGACAGACAGTATAATCAGCAAATGTGTCAGAAACAGGCAATCCTGATGCCTATCTAGAAAACATTGACGCAAATAGCATACAATATTAGGACATGTTTATCCACGAAAAGCCCTGCATTATATCCGGAAACTGTTGTTTCTTTTCAAAGGAATAGATAATAGCTGGAGGAGAACAGACAGTCGGAGGCTGATGAGATGTTCATGGCTTGAGAGGGAGGTTATCATCTAAAATCAGGTGGTAACTCGGAAAAATGAAAGACCTTAAATCAGAGGAAAGTCTGGTGCTGATGCCCTGGTAAACAGCAATTTGTGCCCCGCTGTAATCAAAGATGTCTGATTGAAGGAGGGAGGAAACACAAATATCTCTCTGTTGTGTGTGACACGCTACTTGGCAAATAGAATAAAATGCAGCGTGAAATGCTTCCTGCACGGAGCGATGCTCAGATGCATGAAAGAAAGACAGGAGGAGGGGTGAATGAACCGACCAAAGCCGGGAAAGAGAAGGAACGTAATTTCACAACGACTGGGACTCGATCCAAACCTCACTTTCTTCATGTCTTATCAGCCGCTGCAGTACGGACACATTGCAATGCAGCACACGAGAGAAAAAGACTAACAGATCGAATACATTAAACGCCTGTTAAACGAAGGCTTTCATGAGCGTGCCAGGCTTTCACAGACGTGCGCGGGTTGGCACTGAGCGACGGGGGCCGCAGAGCACACATTTACCATTGTGGAGAAGAGGTCTTGCAAGACTTGTGCGCGCATGTGTGTGTTTGTTTTGTACTGGTTTCCTCTGATTATGCGCATCTAGGGTCACCTCGTTGTGGTCTCTGTCTTGTTGTGTTTTCAGTTTACTGAGGAGAGGATGTGCTCCAAAAAGTTTGAAAAAAGTTTGTTGTGTGTGTCTCTTCGACCATCCATATCTGTCATTTTGTCAATCAATCGACCTATACTACTATTTATCTATTTGTTCATCCATCCATCTGTCCAACCATCCATATCTCAGTCTGTCAGTTTGTCAATCAATCAGTCTATACATATATCAATCTATCCTTTCATCTCATCGTCTATCTATCTATCTATCTATCTATCTATCTATCTATCTATCTATCTATCTATCTATCTATCTATCTATCTATCCATCTATCTATCTATCTATCTAGCCAGCTGTCTGTCAGTTTGTCAATCAATCAACCTATACTACTATCTATCTGTTCATCCATCCATCCATATCTCCACCCATCCATATCTCTGTCTGTCTGTCAGTTTGTCAATCAATCAATCAATCTGTACATCTAACAATATATCCATCCATCTATTCCTTAATCCATTCATCCATCCATCCATCCATCCATCCATCCATGCTTCTATCTAGCTGTCTGTCAGTTTAATCAATCAACCTATACTACTATCTATCTATCTGTTCATCCGTCCATCCGTCCATCCATCTATCCATCCATCCATCCATCCATCCATCCATCCGTATCTCAGTATGTCAGTTTGTCAATCAATCAATTTATCCATCCATCCATCCATCCATCCATCCATCCATCCATCCATCCATCATCCATCCATCCATCCATCCATCCATCCATCCATCCATCCATCCATCCATCCATCTATCTATCTATCTATCTATCTATCTATCTATCTATCTATCTATCTATCTATCTATCTGTTCATACATCTGTCTATCCATCCATCCATCCATCCATCCATATCTGTCTGTCAGTTTGTCAATCAATCAATCAATCAATCAATCAATCAATCAATCAATCAATCAATCAATCAATCAATATTTCTATCAATCTATTCATCCATTTCTTCGTCAATCTATCCATCTATCTGTCTATCTGTTTTAGTTTGTCAATTAACCAACATATACTGGTATCTATTAATCCATCCATGCGTTCATCTGTCTGTCAGTGTATCAATCAATCAATCAATCAATCAGTCTATCCATCTATCCATCTCATATTCTGTACATATTCAGTCTCTCCATCAATGCTTTGATCCATCCATCCATGCTTCCATCTAGCTGTCTGTCAGTTTAATCAATCAACCTATACTACTATCTATCTATCTATCTGTTCATCCGTCCATCCATCCATCCATCCATCCATTCATCCATCCATCCATGCTATCACCTATGCCTTTGCTCATAGTCTGATCATGCAAGTATTGTCTGATCACAGTCATCATCATTTGACCCACAGCACGAGACCCTTCTCATAGTCAATTAATAGTTCACCTTTCTTCATTTGTTGACGTACCTCCCTATTACCCAAATCACCTGCACCTGCATGGCGTGTGCCATTTTCATCAAGCTGTATTATAACTCTACGCACCACCTGCTTACATCTATTAAGAATCAATCTGCTCCTTGTCGCAGGTACTGCAGACGTACTGTGAGCTTCTATTCAAGGAGCACTTGCTATCAAACCATTTGCCTGATGCACAATAGGGATCTTCATATCGGTCTTCGGCTTATCAAGAAGTACAAATGAGAAGTAACTCTGGATCAAAATTCCCCGGAGGTTTTCCATTCTCGCGCCACAAGTGTGTAGTCGCAGTTTATTGACCTCCCTCTAAGAACCACAACGCTGTTTCCTTTTCATTTCGTCTGGATGTGCCGCAGGATCTTTTATGTATTGGCAGAAAGGTGAAATGACGCCGGGCTCCTTAACCGAGTGATTACAGGACGAGGAGGTTTTGCGCTGATGAATGACCTAAGAGGTGAATAAGATTAAAAACCTTCCTGAGATGGAAAGATTATTATCTCATGAGGAAAAAAAAGCATTAATCTGATGCTGCCTCCAGAGAACCCAAAAGACACTGTATGTGTGTGTGTGTGTGTGTGTGTTATGAAAATCCTTTCACCCCAAATGTCCACTTTATTAAGGCCAATTGGGATTGTGTCCTGCACAGCTGCGGCTCTTTTTTCAAGCTTTAAATGTTTGCAGGTAACCTTCCTCGCTCCGTCAGACCTGTGCTGGTGCTTTCAGATGGACTGATGGCTTAACAGCCCTTGATTAAATATTTTGTCATCATTTTGCAGGCATGGAGGGCTTAGCTCTCGCTGTTGTAACTCTCAATGATTCATTTTTTCCGACCCAATTTCCCTTCCAGGTCTGGTGAGACTGTTTATTTATCTAGCTTGAAGTCTCATTTGTCACCTCTGAAACACAGGCGGAGGAAACAACGTGCTGAGAGAAGCTGAACAGTGTGAGGAGCATCCGTGCGACTACAGTCTCTCTCTAGGCCTCAAACAGAATGCATGGAAGTCGGTGTTCATGCTTAGCTAAAGCGTACATATTATCCCCACTGAAAAAAACTGCTTAAACCAGACTTAGCTGGTTTTAACTGGTCGACCAGCCTGGTTTTAGAGAGGTTTTGGCCATTTCCAGGCTGGTTTACAACCATTTCCAGCCTGGTCATAGCTGGTCAGGCTGGAAAATGACCAGCTAAAACCAGCTTGACCACCTAGCTTCAACTAGGTCAACCTGGTTTTAACTGGTTAAGCTGGACAATCTATCTATCAAACTGCTAAACTGAACATCCTAAACCTTAAGCTTTTAAAAATACTAAACAAAACTTTCTGTATAGTTTTAAATGGTAATATTTCACACCATTACTCCCTTTTACTCTGTTATTCGCTTTAGACTTAAATCTTAACTTGTCATTACAAAGCACAAAGCAAACTATCAACAACACATCATTTATGTATTTTCCTACAGCTCGTATTTACATATTTTTATAGCTGTGTTTTCCTTCTGCATCTTTATTTGTATTTAATTTTCTCCTCTGACTGGAAGCGCTATTTGTTGTTGTTGACAATAGTGATTTAGACAGCATCTCCTGTTCACAATCCAGCTTACACTTCTTGCATTCAGATTGCGACATCTCTCTCTCTCTCTCTCCTGACATCATGATCGCTTCCTGCACTTTAGACTCTAGTGCTCACACACACACACACACACAATCCAGCGCATTCATCCTTTTTAATGTTGATTTTGTGATTGGTTAACCTTGTGTGGTTGTACATCATGACCCCAGTGAAATCTGGAGTAAAATCCGAAGCAGACACCAACCAGCAATTATATCAGATTACGTTTAGTAGTGTATATTAGCAGTATATTGATTGACAGCAAAACTGTGAGTTTTAAGACTGAAGTCCATGTTTAATTTGACATTCATATTTGAAATTTATTCTGTAGCGCTAACATGAGTTAAACATCTGACATATAACTTTATAAAACTTTGATTATACTACAGTAACCACACACTATTACCGTTTATTATTAAATAAATATTTGTAATCTTATCTAATATTTAAATTACTATACAGCTTGAACATTGCCGAACAACAGAAGTGCAACCTTTTTCAATAAAATAACAATATTTACAATATATTTGATTTATTAACAAAATGATAAAACATTTCAGTAATATTCATTGATATTTAAACTGTACAGTAATATTTTTTGGATAAGATTGCAATGACTTTATTGATTTAATTTGAGACAGTTTCCTTTTTATATCTTGAAAATAAATTTTCTGAATTGCTTTGTCGTTCATTGAAATTTTCTTTAGGTTTATAATGTAACCGAGCCATTAGTTGTCATTTTTAAGTGATTTACAGAGCACAAATAGTCCAGATGAGCTCACAAAACTGTACCAATTTCGACTGATAGCCCCTCTCTAAATAACTGATAGCCCCTCTCTAAATAACTGATAGCCCCTCCCTAAAGGACTAATAACCCCTCCCTAAATGACTGGTAGCATCTCCCTAAATGATGACTAGCCCCTCTCTAAATGACTGATAGCTCCTCCCTAAATGACTGATAGCTCCTCCCTAAATGACTGATTGCCTCTCCCTAAATAACTGATAGGCCCACCCTAAATGATTGTTAGCCCTTCCCTTAAGGACTGATAGGCCCGCCCCTAAATGACTGATAGCTCTGCCCTAAATGACTGATAGCCCCTCCCTAAATAACTGATAGCCCCTCCCTTAATGTCTGATAGTGCCCCCAAATTATGTGATAGCACCTCCCTAAAGAACTGATTGCCCCTCCCTAAATGACTGATAGCGCTCCCTAAATGACTGATAGTGCCACCCTAAAGGACTGATAGCCCCCCCTCCCTCCCACAAATGACTGATAGCCCCTCCCTAAATAACTGATAGTGCCCCCCTAAAAGACTGAGAGCCCTCCGAAATGACGGATAGCCCCTCCCTAAAGAACTGATAGCCCTTCCCTTAAGGACTTATTGGCCGGCCCTAAATGTCTGATAACTCTGCCCTAAATGACTGATAGGTCCTCCCTTAATAACTGATAGGCCCACCCTAAATGATTGATAGCCCCTCCCTAAATGACTAGTAGCGCCTCCCTAAATCGCTGATAGCTCCTCCCTAAATGACTGATAGCTCCTCCCAAAATCACTGAGAGCTCCTCCCTAAATGACTGATAGCCCTTCCCTAAATAACTGATAGCACCACCTTAATAACTGATAGCCCCTCCCTAAATGACCGATAGCTCCTGCCTAAATAGCTGATAGTGCCTCCCTAAATAACTGAGAGCCCCTCCCTAAATGACTTATAGCCCCTACTTTAATGACTGATAGCACCTCCCTAAATAACTGATAGCCCCTCCCTAATGACTGATAGCTCCTCCCTAAATAGCTGATAGTGCCTCCCTAAATAACTGATAACCCCTTCTCTAAGTAACTGATAGGCCCCCACTTAATGACTGATAGCCCCTCCCTAAATAACGGATGGGCCACCCCTAAATAACTGATAGCCCCTCCCTAAATAATTGATAGCCCCTCCCCAAATGACTGATAACCCCTCCCTAAATGACAAATAGCCCCGCCCTAAATGATAGATAGCGCCACCCTAAATGATTGATAGCTCCACCCTATATAACTGATAGCCCCTCCCTAAATAGCTGATAGCACCTCCCTAAATAACTGATAGCGCCTCCCTAAATGACTTATAGCCCCTACT
>NC_079444.1:1579608-1597108 GCF_903798145.1 Danio aesculapii | reverse complement strand
TATGTTGCTAGGCAACCACTGGATAACCTGTTGTGCGCGAGCGCTGCTGTTGATATTGTTATAATTGTAATATTTAATAATATTGCGACTGTCAATATTTGTGAAGTCATACAGCTCTGCATAACTCGAAACAGCGACCACAAATCTCTCCTCCATCTTTAATTCTTTCACACATACAATCGACGGCGGAATACATGTTAGCAACTCAATGCATGTATTTATGTGAGGTTTATTAATAAACTAATTTCGAGAGGATCACGTGCTTATGATTTATCACAGCCGGTCTCGTATTAAGCTAATCAGTATCATCCAATCATATGAGCCATAAGCTACTATAAATAACCACAGTCTTCAGTCCACTTTATCTTCGTTTAGAAGAAACCCCCCTTCCTCCCCATTCTCCTCCTTCACTATAGATCGGGCGGCACGGAGGCCCAGTGGTTAGCACTGTTAGCTCCACAGCAAGAACACTGCCAACCCTGGTCCTGCCAGGTCGGTAGGTGTTTCTGTGAGGAGTTCGTATATTCTCCCCGTGTCCGCGTGGGTTTTCCCCGGGTTCTCCGGTTTCCTCCCACCATCCAAATATATACATCATGCATAACAATGAAGCATTTGTCTAGCCCCCTTTTTTCCTCACGTGTTCCCTTAGCTACCACAGACGGGGAGTTCTGAGATCCACCGAGCTCACGCTCCCCTCTCGCTCTGCAAACGGGAGGAAGCCCCGGGCTCGAGGATCCCTTGAGCTCGGGGCTCTCTCCCAGGACAGCATGCCAAACAATCATCAGCTAAGTTTGAACTCTTGAAATGTGGTCAAGACAATTTAGAAGGAGATATGCTGGTCCTGAAAAATCTTCATTCAAAGGGCTACACCTTCCCCTTAGAATTGGGACACCCCTACCCCTTTACGTGAATGCGGCAAAACGAGGGGTAGGAGTAAGGGCTAAGAGGTAGAATTGGGATTTGGCCTTATTTGACATCTTTTAAAAAGGGGAATAACAGCTCCCCTTTAAACCTGAAAACTGAAGAGTTTGCGCAAACTAAACCTAAACTTACCTCAATAAATACCAATCTGGGGATGCATTTTTAAGCCAATGCAGTGTTAACCAGACTCAAGGTTTCAATTCAGACAGAAGTAGACAACTGAAGATTGCGAAAATGTTGCCCAGTCTCTAGAGTCTTAATTTCTGCTGCAACATTCAGATCCTCTCTGGTCAGAATACGCCGTAAACAACTCAAAACCTCAGATCCGTAATAAAATGCACAAACGTGACAGTTATATATTTAAAAACACCGGCCCATTAGCAGGCCCACTGCAGCGTCGCTCTGTGCATAATTCAGTATCTTGTGTGTTATACAATCCGACGTGTTCTGAAGATCAGTGCAGACTTATATTAGGTCACCAAGCAGTAAACAGCTCGAGCCAAAGCCCAAGCACACTGAAGCGATGCTCATAAATATTCATCGGTGCCGCATGCGGTCGTCTTCTCTGTCCCGTCTGTCACTATGCTGTCTATTGCAATGCAATGCATGATGGGTGTGCTTTCTGTTCTCTCCATGTGTCACATCACGACGGCTGCAGCGCCAGCGTTTTACTCTGTGCTCAAAATGCCAGAAGACACTTTTTTTTTTTTCGGAGGAGGAGGAGGAAGGCGGTCGTGCAGCAGGACGGGGCGCAGGAGACACTTTTCAGGGTAATGGGTATTTACATGAGGGGATAAATAGTTTGCTCAAAGCAGCCCGGCTCTTGTCAGCGGCAGATTAGCGCGGGGGAAAACAGGTGTCAGATCAGACTAGTAAAAGCGGCGCTGTGGAAATAGCCATTTGTCGTGTGAAGAGCTGCGTTTGAGAGCGATTCTGCCAGGGACAAGAGGCAAGAGGAAATTGGCTTCGAGAGAGGAAATTAAATCAAATCAAGGAGAAAAGACATGACCGATTGTGAAGATGTGGAAATTTCTTTATTTATTTCTTTAAATGAGGTGAATGTTTCTGTGATTGAGCTGAGATTCAATTCCGTCATGATGGACATTTAAGGAAAGTCGTTATTAAAATTTGTCACGGATGTGGGTTCGGCTGTGAAAGAGTAGTGTATGTGTGCTTTACCTCTGCACAAAACAAAATACAGCTGCTAAACAGTGTGTGTACAGCCATTTTCAGATCTCTCAAGAGATGTTCAATAGGATTTAGTTCTGGGCTCTGGCTGGGCCACTCAAGGAGATTCACAGAGTTGTCGTGAAGCCACTCCATTGATATTTTGGTGGTTTGCTTTTGGGTCATTGTCCTGCTGGAAGATGAACCGTCGCCCCAGTCTGAGGTCAAGAACACTCTGAAGCAGGTTTTTATTCAGGATGTCTCTGTACATCAGGGGTCACCAAACTTGTTCCTGGAGGGCCGGTGTCCTGCAGATTTTAGCTCCAACCCTAATCAAACACACCTGAACAAGCTAATCAAGGTCTTACTAGGTATTCTTGAAACAATTAAGCAGGTGTGTTGAGGCAAGTTGGAGCTAAACCCTGCAGGGACACCGGCCCTCCGTGATTGGTGACCCCTGCTGTACATTATATCTTTCCCTCTATCCTGACTAGTCTTCCAGTTCCTGCTGCTGAAAAACACCCCCACAGCATGATGCTGCCACCACCATGCTTCACTGTAGGGATGCTATTAGCCTGGTGATGAGCGCTGCCTGGTTTTCCCCAAACTTAACACTTGGCGTTCACTCCAATAAGTTTAATTTGAGTCTCATCAGACCAGAGGATTTTGTTTCTTATGGTCTGAGAGTCCTTCAGATGCCAAATTCTAGAGTGGCTTCCGTCTGGCCACTCTACCATACAGGCTTGACAGATGGAGATCGAACCAGCGATCTTCTTGCTGTGAGGCGATCGTGCTACCCACTGAGCCACCGTGTCGCCTATATATGAATTATTCTATGTCCCTAAATCCAACCCAACTTCTACCTTCCTAGCAATTAATAAATAGCTGATTATTAGTTTATTAAGCTGGTAGTGTTAATGGTTTGTTGATACTGTGAATTGTGGCCTAAACTAAAGTGTTACCAAATGATCACATCAGATATGGCAATGTGTTTAGATGAGAAGATTAGATAGAGTTTCACATATATTTCTTTTAGTGCTGATAAAATCTGATACACATAGCAAAACTAAGCTTGAGACCTTACAGTACGACTGAATCAGTCATTTCACAGCATCCACTCAATGTTTTGAGAGTTGTCAAGGTGAAAGCAGCTCTTGAAAGTTTTGTTGCTTCTCGTCCATTTTAATATCTGACCTCGAGTATGAAAATGTGCGTGGATGCTGTCACATTATTAGAACCTGCACACAATATTTCACATTTGAGGCGCTTTGTTAACCATGCGATTGCCAGAAAACTCCAGACCTTGCCTCAAAATCCAGTCCAAGGTCTCGGAAGATTGAGCGCCAATGTTTCGAGTGCATAAATCCAGCTTGTTCTCGAGCGCGCACATAAAGGTAACGTCATTTCCCAGCGTGCACTGGGATGGCAGTAGCTACAGGTCTGACCGATCCGCTGACATTGATGAATGACCAGCGCAATGATCCAATGCCATTTTTTTTCCTTGCGCATTAAGCTCTGTCAGACTGCAGTTATTGAGTTCAGTCCAAAGCCGTTTCGGGGTCCATCACTCTCCTGCTGTGATGTCCGTCACTCTGTGAGCTTTTGTGTTTGGGATCCGAAAAACGGCATGAAAATCCGGGTGATATTCTGGTCGCTAAATGTCCATTGATGTCTTAATTTATGCAAACAAACAAACTAAAAGCTTTCGATGATGTTTGATTGGGTTTATGGATTCAACTGGCTGTGCTGGGAATGAAAATGAGAATATTGTGCGCATATTTAAAATAGTATGCAATAAGGAAAAACAAAGCATCATTATAATGACATTCAGAAGACCGCATATATTATTTTATTTATCATTTTATTGTCTGTAATGTTGATGTCAAATACACTCACCGGCCTCTTTATTAGGTACACCTGTCCAACTGCTTGTTAAAGCAAATTTCTAATCAGCCAATCCCATGGCAGCAACTGAATGCATTTAGGCATGTAGACATGGTCAAGACGATCTGCTGCAGTTCAAAGCGAGCATCAGAATGAGGAAGAAAGGGGATTTAAGTGACTTTGAACGTGGCATGGTTGTTGGTGCCAGATGGGATGGTCTGAGTATTTCAGAAACTGCTGATCTACTGGGATTTTCACGCACAACCATCTCTAGGGTTTACAGAGAATGGTCTGTAAAAGAGAAAATATGCAGTGAGCGGCAGTTTTGTGGGCGCAAATGCCTTGTTGATGCCAGAGGTCACACTTTAGGCCCATTAGGACCCATTCATGTCAACACCACAGCCTACCTACGAGTATTGTTGTTGACCTGGTCCATCCCTTTATGACCACAGTGTCCCCATCTACTGATGGCTACTTCCAGCAGGATAACGCACCATGTCATAAAGCGTGAATCATCTCAGACTGGTTTCTTGAACATGACAATGAGTTCACCGTTCCTAAATGGCCTACACAGTCACCAGAACTCAATCCAATAGAGCACCTTTGGAATGTGGTGTAATGGGAGATTTGCATCATGGATGTGCAGCCGACAAATCTGCAGCAACTGTGTGATGCTATGATGTCAATATGGAGCAAAATCTCTGAGGAATATTTTCAGTACCTTGTTGAATCAATGCCACGATGAATTAAGGCAGTTCTGAAAGCAAAAGGGGGTCAAACCCATACTAGTAGGTGTACTTAATAAAGTGGCCGGTGAGTGTACACACATATATATATATATATATATATATATATATATATATATATATATATATATATATATATATATATAATTTTTAAGTAGTCTAGTTTGTTTTATGTCAACTTTTACAACTTTGACACATCCAATACAGCCCAATACAGTACATATTCATTTTTTTAATAAACAGCCTAGCCTACTATATATTAAAGCCATTAATGTAACCTAAATAATTTTTTTGGAGACGTAACATAGATTCCGCTTTCCATAGGTCACCTATAGCTTTTGTCATGAGCCACGGCTGCGTTCAAAATGGCATTAATGATTTCAAAGTGCACTGTGAAGGGATCGCAATTGTCAATATAAAGATCACTCAAACTGAACTGTAAAAATACTTTAAAAGCAAATTACATGTAAGAGAAACGACTTTAATGTGTTTTTTTTAATCATTCCAAGTTTAAATTTGCATCTTTCTAAATGTATAGGGCATAAAGAGCATTACTAGGAACAGATAAAGGAACTGATAAAACCCTCATAAAGATCGACATCTTTATATGTTATTATTAATAATTATGTGTATATGTCTGTTCAAACACGCACCCAAAACCCAGACTTTCGCTCAACTTCAAATCGGGTGTAGAGAATCCGTTTGGCAAACAGCGTCTATTTATCACTATGGAGCGCATCAGCTGACATGATAGTCATGCACCGTTATTTGACTGTTTTGAGGATTGCATAGGAGGGGCGACGGCACCTGTAATGAAAAGGAAAGCGAATGCCTCCATTTTTATATTTACTTCAAAGTGTTTCATGCATAAATAAAACGAGAGCACAGAACAGACTCACATTTAAGAGCAAGGGGCGGCCCCTGGTGGTTCGGCGGTATTGGTTGTGTATAGGGAGGATCGACTCTTTAATGTTTATTGCCACATTTCAGAGAAAAACTGAAAATATGGGAGAAATATGGGAAAATATCTATACGGGATGATAGCTGGATAGAACTGTAAAATACAGGAGAATCCCGGGAAGCAGAATATGCAACGCAGGCTCATTCTGAAAATGTAGTCCTATGGACGTTTTCAGATCTCAAATTTCTTTTATTTTTATTTTTTATTTTTTTTTTTAGAATATACAAAAGATACACAATTTGAGACAATGCAAATACAAATAAAATTAAACAATAACAAAAATACAAAAAAACAACAACAATACAATCAAGTACTGGTGTGTGTGTGTGTGTGTGTGTGTGTGTGTGTGTGTGTGTGTGTGTGTGTGTGTGTGTGCAATTGTGTGTGCATGTAAATGTAACATGGTAAACAGGTCAGAGTACATACAAAAGGAACAATAACAGTCACTAAATGAAGCAAGTAACATAAATAAGGAGTGACAACAATGCTAGGGATATAATGATAGTAATAATGACAGTAAACAAGCAAGAAAGGACAACAGTAATAATCATTAACAACAACCACTACAATAATAAAAATAATAATAATAAAAATAAATCCCAAATACTACACCAACTACTACTACAGAGAGTTTCTAATGCTACAACTATTACTACTGCTACTACATCCACAACCACTACTACTCCTACAATGTGTACTACTACTGAACCTATTACAACGACTACTACCACTGATACTACTACTACTAAAACATCTACTACTGATACTACTACAGGAATGACTGCTACTGCAACATCTACATCAACAACGTCTACTGCTTCTGATACTACTACACAGACAATGACAACGACTACTACTACTACGACTACACATCCACTACTTCTGATACCACTATACCAACGACATCTACTACTACAACTACTACTTCAAAAACCCAAACTACAACTTCAACCACTACTACTACTACTACTATGACTACTACTACAACTACAGCAAGACTTTGCTGTCTTATATATATATATATATATATATATATATATATATATATATATATATATATATATATATATATATATATATATATATATAGGTGAACTGTCTCATAAAATCCTGAATCCTAAACTGTTTTTAACATTGATAGCTAGTAATAATTTTTTTAAAAGACTGGAAATAAGCATTAACACTGAAATTAATTACGTTTAAGTTATTTAAAATTATTTATTTAAATAATTAAATAAAGTAAACTCAGCCTTGGTGAGCATAAGTCTTTTTTTCTAGGCTTTAGATTTTGAGTCCTATTGAGCGTAAAAGTGACTCCACTTTTTGAAGTGTGATCCAATAATGATTCAAAAATAGATGTTGAAATTGCTGCTGTTATACTTTTGCTTTATTCATTATGCTGAAAATTGAAGGTCGTGTCAAGTGCGGTGCATACCGAGATGCCGTATCTCTCTCAGCGCTCTCTTCTATTTGCATTTAGCACACTCAGTTGCCAGTGCGTTTGGAAATTTCTCAAACTACACGTCCCAAAGTAAGTCATTCGTTATTGTAAACATAACGAGACGATGATAACCTCCTGAAATGTTGTTCGCATCTTGACGTGTTTCTCCTGTAATTGGACTGCCCTCATTGTCATCATTAGATATGATCTCCGCAGGCGCTTATCTGCAAATCTGAAGGGAGCGTGTCAGCAAAACAAACTAATTCTCAGGTAATTATGATTAGACAGATAATGCCATTCTTCCACCGATAACACTCTCTCCAGCAGAGAAGTGTGATTTCAGGAGATCGTTTGTGCTAATATGGTTTAATTAAGCAATAAGGGACAGAAAGTCTACACCACGTTGTGAATATACGCACAGGTATGTTCACAATACAGCACCACTTCAGGATTATTATATTAATAAGTCAAGTTGAGCTTTATTGTCATACCGCTACATGTGTGAACATACTGTGGAATGAAATTGCAGTGCATACATAATACATAATGGAAAGCTACATAATTAGATAATCATAATACATTCGCAACTGCTGTTCTCACGTAGACCCACCAGAGGCCGCTTTTGACTGACTGACTGACTGTCTGTCTGTCTGTCTGTCTGTCTGACTGAATGACTGACTGGCTGACCGACCAATCGACTGACCCACCCTCCTCCTTCGCTAAACCCAACCTATTTTATCGATTGACCCGCCCACTCACTTCCCTAAACCCAACCAACGATTTACAAAAGCCGTCCAGAAAAAGAGAAGCCCTCGTCTGATTTGTACCACGTTTTCGGATTTTACCACATTCTCACCCGGTTATTCACTTGTTCAATTTATTTATTGGATTCTGTTTTTGTCTTACCTGATTTCTGGAAACCACTCTTCCCCGGACTCGAACCCGTCAACGTGGTCAACTACATAAATAGATAATCATAAATATGAACACAACACTGGACGTACGAGCAATTTTTAAACCTATATGACAGAATAAGCAGAGCGGTAATCTAACTATACATCTACTATGAATAGTTAACTACACACATAGCCTAAGACAGGCTATACAAGTACTTTACATGAATCAGAAACACCATAATGCAATATTTTGTGCAAAAGAAGTACCTAAGGTTGAAAAAGTAAGTGTGACACTTGATTTGGGGGGTATTTACAAGTAAACATTGATTACCGTATTGAGTCCTTTGAGTTTAAGAGAAGTGTCTGGTGCATATGATACATAATGCAATTAAAAATATATATGTAAACTTTAGTTCAAATATTATTATATTATTCTTTTCTTCTTCTTATTATTTTTATATTATATTATATTATATTATATTATATTATATTATATTATATTATATTATATTATATTATATTATATTATATTATATTATATTATATTATATTATATTATAATGTTTTATTATATTATATTATATTATATTATATTATATTATATTATATTATATTATATTATATTATATTATATTATATTATATTATATACATTATATTATTTTGTATTATATTATATTATATTATATTATAATGTTTTATTTATTATATTATATTATATTATATTATAATGTTTTATTTATTTTATTTTATTAGATTATATTATATTATGTTTATTTATTATATTATATTATATATATTAATTATATTATATTATATTATATTAATTATATTATATTATATTATATTATATTATATTATATTATATTATATTATATTACATTATATTATATTATATTATATTATATTATATTATATTATATTATATTATATTAATTATATTATATTATATTATATTATATTATATTATATTACATTATATTATATTATATTATATTATATTATATTATATTACATTATATTATATTATTTTGTATTATATTATATTATATTACATTATATTATATTATATTATATTATATTATATTAATTATATTATATTATATTATATTACATTATATTATATTATTTGTATATATTATATTATATTACATTATATTATATTATATTATATTATATTAATTATATTATTATATTATATTATATTAGATTATAGTTATATTATATTATATTATATTATATTACATTATTAATTATTTGGATTATATTATATTATATTATATTATTTTGTAGTATATTATATTATATTATATTATTTGTATTATATTATCATGATATATTATATTATTTTGTATTATATTATATTATTATATTATTATATTATATTATATTATAGTATTTACATTATATTATATTATATTATAGTATATTATATTATAGTATATTACATTATATTAATATTATTTTGTATTATATTATATTATATTATATTATGTTGATATTATAATTATATTATATTATATTATATTGATATTATATTTAATTACATTATATTATAAGTTTTTGTATTATATGATATTATATTACATTATATTAATATTATATTATATTATATTATATTAATTATATTATATTATATTATATTATATTATATGATTTATATTATTATATTATATTATATTAATTATTTATTATATTATATTATAGTAATTATTATTATATTATTATGATATTATATTATATTATATTATATTATATTATATTATATTATATTATATTATATTATATTATATTATATTATATTATATACCTTGACTTCATTTTTCCGTGAAGAGGAAAGGTTGTAATAATAATAATATTTAATCTGCACTTTTCATATATTTTGCCATCAGATCCATGTCTTCAAAAGGGCACGTGCGTCACCTATTTTAAATAAATGTGACATTCTTCTCATAATTCATGTAAAATGGCAATATGTAAGCAGGGCTCCAGCGGACACAATGACCCTCGCCGTGTCTGGAGCTGTCAGACGGGGTCTAAAGCTAAAAGAGCCGAGTGCTTGAAATAATTCCCACTGCTCCGCTCTAATGGCTTTTTGTGGAGGAACTGCAGGAATATTTGTACTGGGAAAATTACAGCTCGTAGACACGTTGCATTTTCTCATAAAGCGCGTACTTGGCTGACATTTATACAGCGCAGAGAGGCAGATCCCTCTTCACGCTGAAGTTTAAATGCCACTCACATTAGTTTCAGACACCTGTGTCCTTTAGCATTTTCTCACCGAGCACCTGGGAAACTCAATGCACAGAGGAAATCCAGCTGGATCTTAATTACAGAGATGAGAATACAACATTTGTACAGTAGGACTGTACATACTGTCAGAATCCAGGTCAGAGGCCTTCTCATTGTTCCCTTCACCTCCAAACAGCACCAGGACACGTTTGAGCCCTTTAAACTCTCAATTAAATTCAGTTGAAGTCAGAATTATTAAATGTTAGCCCCTCTGTATAACATAACAGTTTTAATAACTCATTTTTAATAACTGATTTATATAATCTTTGCCATGATCAGATTACAGCGCATAATATTTGACTAGATATTCTTCAAGATACTAGTATTCAGCTTAAAATGGCATTTAAAGGCTTTATGTTAATTAGGCAAGTTTGGGTAATTAGGCTAGGTTTGTTGTTTGGACAATCATATATAAAATATATTTACATTCTAAAATATATAATGCACATTTTACGACAATAAAAGTGTTTTCTGATAAGCGTATCAGCCTGTTGTTGGAGACCCCCAAAACCAAACTATGACCTTTTAGAATTCATAATAGGGTCTCTTTATAAAAATAACCTATAAGCATAATTATAAAAGTTAAGTCAACTTAACAGGACTCTCACGTTGTCCTGAGACCCCGGCCCGGCTATGTGCCCAAGGTTCCTACCATGCCATTTAAGGATCAGGTAGTGAGCCTGCAAGTGCTGCCCGCGGAGGAGGCAGACCCAGCCCTTTCATTGGTGTGTCCTGTTCGCGCTTTGCGAATATATGTGGACCACACTCAGAGCTTTAGATCCTCTGACCAGCTCTTTGTCTGTTACGGTGGTCGGCAGAAGGGAAGTGCCGTATCTAAACAGAGGTTGGCCCACTGCATAGTGGATGCCATCTCTCTCGCTTATCAGAGCCAGGGTGAGCCGTGTACCCCGCGGGTGAGAGCGCACTCCACTCGGAGCGTCCCATCATCCTGGGCGTTAGCACGCGGCGCTTCTCTGACAGACATTTGTAGAGCTGCTGGTTGGGTGACATCCAATACATTTGCAAGGTTTTACAATCTGCGAGTGGAGCCGGTTTCCTCAAGGGTATTAGGTAACCCTTGGTGATTTAGGAAACGGTTCGGTTGAGGTGTCGAAACACGCTTGCTGCGCTATTCTCCCTAACCCAGAGATGCATGCGCTTTTTCAGCTTTGCCAGTCCTGTTCCCCATTTGGCGAACCCTGCAGAGTTCCTCCGAGGCCCCCAGCATCTGACTCAGCAGAGGAGTTAAGGGTTGGCCTGTTAGGTTGTTGACGTGCCCGCTGGTCAGCCTGCGTTCTGGGTATAGGTGCCTGCTATGCGTGATCCCCACTGGCGATCCCATACGCTCACTCAGCCACGGTATAGTCTCCCCTTCTAGGCGGGCTCGTGTCTTCCCTCCCCGCTAACCATTCTTATGCATGGACTCCCCATCTCTGGGCTAGTCCACAGGTTGTCACCAGGTCTCCCCTTTGGTAGCAGGTGATCTCCGCAGTGTCCTCCCTATCGGGACTGAACGCTTTCCCAACGTACTGTCATATTAAAACCTATTTTACTGGGTTATTGTGACTCCCTGAAAAATATAACTGTTCCTGAACAGGTAAGTAAGGTAAGTAAGGGCCAGGGGACACGTTGGAAGACTGTGTCTCGGGGCGTTGTAGGTGCGCTCGCTCTACTGCGTGGCACACCCTTCGCCAGGGACGCGGTAAGGTTCTTTCGTTGTGGCGTTTTCCATAGATTTCCCCATAGTGGAAGTTTCCACATAGCATTGGAGTTCCCCATCCGAAGGGGAACGCTACGGTTACTAAAGTAACCCTTCGTTCCCCGAGGGGGGGAACGGAAATGGTATGTTCCTTCGCCACAACGATTGTCCCTTAGCTGTTGAGCGTGAAAGTCTCTTCAGCTAGAAAAGGATGTCGAGCATGGCACTGGCTGCATCTTTATAGCATGACTGATTGTCATTGACGCCAGCTGTGCACGCTGACGCCGCCAACTCATTGGCATTTCATTGGCCCGTTTTTATACTCTTTCAGATGATTGGTTTCTGACGAAATCCCCATAGTGGAAGTTTCCACATAGCATTTCTGTCCCCCCCCTCGGGGAACGAAGGGTTACTTTAGTAACCGTAACGTTTCTGATGGGTTGATTGTTCTTTGGTCTACAAAAACCTTTTGAAGAGCTCAACTGCACAATATTTACGCCTCTTCAGCGTGATCTGCTGCTGCTGTGAATGCTGACAGCTCTGTCTGAAGGTAAGCGTGTGCTGAATGCAGGTGCCGCGTTTCTGCTTTCGTTAATAGTGCTATGTCTGTCAGATTAATTGGCGTAATATGCGGAGCCTCTCATTTTGCTTTCATTCACAATATAGATTTGTGTTTTCCGACTAGTTTATATTCCATTAGGTGGTTCATAGCCCACGACCTTCAAAGTTTTCCTGTTGAGTATAGCAAATAGTTGTAATACGGGTACAATCTTACAATCAGGGGACTGTAATCTCTAAAATCAGGGATCTAATTACAAATAATTTGACTCACAATCACACATATGCTCAAACTAGTCTTCAATACGAGAAAGTAGAGCAGCAGATGTTAGATAGGTGTGAGTTGTTACCTAAACTAAAATGTTACCATTGCATGTAGACACACCAGACATTAGACAGGATAAAGGTGCATTAGCATTTTAGCATGTAGCTAAGAAACTAAAATTTTTTTCCTTACCTAACTTATTTTGGGATATCAATGCCTGAATTGCAGTTAACACCATCAAAGTTAAATCAGGTCAATTGTGTGTCTGTGTTGATAGTTTTTATGCATATTGTTGGTAGTAATGTATTAGTTGTTAGCAGTAAGGCAAGCTAATTCATAGCTACAAGACTAGAAGGGTCAGTTGTAATAACAAACTATTGGTTATTTGCACAACACAGGCTCATTGTGAAAATGTACTCCAGTATACATTTCTGGAGAGCACGTATTTTGAAGCCAGAGGTATGTATGGCTGCATTTCGTCTTACGCTATGGGGTGATACGATGCCGCTAACGGCCTTCTGTTACTTTTTGTGCTAACAGCTGACTGCTTACCTTTTTTAGTGCTACCAGTTTGTCCAGTAGCTCGTCACTTGCATCGGCAGACTTGAGACGCAGAGTAAAGTGGACTGTGACGATGGGGTTTGAGTCCAGTGAAGAATATTTCCGGAAAGCATGTAAAACAAAATCAAAAGGCAAAAAGTAAACTACAAGTAAATAACAGGGTGAGAGTGTGGTAAAATCTGAAAACGTGGTTAAAATCAGGCTTATTAAAACACTGTTGGTTGGGTTTAGGGAAGGCATGGGTGGGGGCTATTGGTCAGTCGGTTTCTGGTGGATGTACGTGAGAAGAGCAGGTGCTAATGGCACTCATGAGAGAAGGTTGAGGTCCAAAAAAGTAATACTAATTACTTTTAAGTTAAAAACGAATTCCAGTACAGTGCATCCAAAAAATATTCATAGCGCTTCACTTTTTCCACTTTTTTTATGTTACAGCCTTATTCAAAATGGGTTAAATTAATTTATTTCCTCAAAATTCTACACACAATACCCCATAATGACAATGTGAAAAAAGAGTTTTTGAAATTGGTGCAAATTTATTCTAAATAAAAAACCCTGTAAGATCACATGTACATCAGTATTGACAGCCTTTGGCGTGAAGCTCTACATTGAGCTCAGGTACATTCTGTTTCCACTGATCATTCTTGAGATGTTTCAGCAGCTTCATTAGAGTTCACCTGTGGTCAATTCAGCTGATTGGACACGATTTGAAAAGGCGTACACCTGTCTATATAAGGTCCCAGGGTTGACAGTGCATGTCAAAGCACAAACCAAGCATGAAGACAAAGGAATTGTCTGTAGAGCTCAGAGACAGGATTGTCTCGAGGCACAAGGCTGGGGAAGGTTACAGAAACATTTCTGCTGCTCTGAAAGTTCCAATGAGCACAGCGGCCTTCATCATCCGTAAGTGGAAGATGTTTGGAACCGCCAGGACTCTTCCTAGAGCTGGCCGGCCATCTAAGCTGAGTGATCGGGGGAGAAGGGTCTTAGTAAGGGAGGTGATCAATAACCCGATGGTCACTCTGTCTGATCTCCGGCATTCTTCTGTGGAGAGATTGAGAGCCTGTATGGTAGAGTGGCCAGACGGAAGTCACTCCCCGCCTGGAATTTGCCAAAAGGCATCTGAAGGCCTCTCAGACCATAAGAAACAAAATCCACTGATCTGATGAGACTCAAATTAAACTCTGTGGAGTGAATGCCAGGTGTTACGTTTGGAGAAAACCAGGCACCACTCATCACCAGGCTAATAGCATCCTTATAGTGAAGCATGGTGGTGGCAGCATCATGCTGTGGGGATGTTTTTCAGCAGCAGGAACTGGAAGACTAGTCAGGACAGAGAGAAAGATGAATGCAGCAATGTACAGAGACATCCTGAATGAAGACCTGCTTCAGAGTGCTCTTGACCTCAGACTGGGGCGACGGCTCATCTTCCAGCAGGACAATGACCCAAAGCAAACCACCAAAAAATCAATGGAGTGGCTTCACAACAACTCTGTGAATGTCCTTGAGTGGCCCAGCCAGAGCCCAGACCTAAATCCTATTGAACATCTCTTGAGAGATCTGAAAATGGCTGTACACCGTCGCTTCCCATCCAACCTGCCACCATATTTAAAAAGACTTGAGGCTGTAATCGCTGCCAAAGGTGCATCAACAAAGTATTGAGCAAAGGCTGTGAATACTGATGTACATGTGATCTTTGAGCTTTTTTAATTTGAATAAATTTGCAACAATTTCTAAAAATCTTTATTCACATTGTCATTATGGGGTATTGTTTGTAGAATGTTGAGGAAATACATGAATTTAATCCATTTTGGAATAAGGCTGTGACATTAAAAATTTGGAAAAAGTGAAGTGCTATGAATACTTTCCGGATGCACTGTATGTCTAGAGGTCTTGGAAAAGAAGACCCCAAAGCTAAATAGGTTTGGGTAAGTGTTTCAGTAAGTTCCCTAAACCCAACTGAGAGTTTTATAAAGCAATCCAAAAAAAAGAAAAGCCATCGCCTGATTTTTTTACCACGTTTTTGGATTTGACCACATTCTCATGCTGTTTACATGTTTATTTTATTTTTGGCTTATGTTTGTCTTACCCGCTTTCTGGTTTCCTCCGGGTGCTCCGGTTTCCCCCACAGTCTAAACACATGCGCTATAGGGGAATTGGATAAACTAAATTGTCCATAGTGTATGAGTGTGAATGAGTGTGTATGGATGTTCCCCAGTACTGGGTTGCAGTTGGAAGGGCATCCACTATGTAAGTTGGCTGTTCATTCTGCTGTGGCGACCCCTGATGAATAAAGGGACTAGGCTGGTGAAAATGATTGAATGAATGAATGAAATTTAGTTTAAGCCACAATTCATGCTATTACCTTCTGGATTATTACCTGCATCTTATTTCAATATTGAACGCTCATTAGCAGTTATAAAGTACAATCGTATTCTGGATCCCTTACCCGCCCAAAAAGCTTAGAATCACCAAGAGGCGACACTCAATAGAACGTTCCACTGCAACAGCAGCGCCCAGCAACAGCCCCGGATTCCGCCATTTTGGAGTGAAAGCGATCGGCTGTCCATTGGATCTTATTGCTGTCGCGATGGCAAGCAGCTGCTTTGTTTTTTTATTTATTTATTTAAAAGTGCATTAAAGCTGAGATACAACCTGAAAGACGACAATACAACAGTTACTATCACAATTATCAGCACTTTTAACAGTTTATTTTACAGACTTATAATATGCTGTTGTTCTATAGGAGTTTTCATTCCAAAATGGCCGCCGCGCCATCTAGTGGCTGTTTCCCAAATTACACTAGAGTGTCACCTCTTGGTGATTCTATGCTCTTTGTCCTACCCAATACCTAAACCCATCTTTAATCTTACTAACTATTAATAAACAGCTAGTTAGTCGTTTATTAAGCTAGCAGTGTTAGTTAATACCATGAAATGTGATTAAACTAAAGCGTCACCAGTATTTCTCCTCCAAACTCAATTGCTCAATTGAAATTATTAGCGTTCATATATTTATCTTCTGTTGTAAATCTCCGCTAGCTGAATCTGCACTAAATCTCATAGATGTTGTGCTCTGCGAGGAGCAGGTAAATAATATCTGCAGATCTCTCCTTGAATGGTAAAGGACTGTCATAAATTAGTACACCAATAGCCCTGCGGGTTTTATGCTCTTCCGCTGTGCTTTGCGAATTGTGCGCCGTGAATTTATTTGCTCTTTAAAAGCAACATGCAGTTAGACCACAGATTTAGCACTCCGTCACTCAGTGGCTTTCCAGACTGGAGCGTCGCGTCCACCGAATGACCTCCATTCAGAGGCGGTCTAATTTACAGTGTGGCCTATGAAATGCCCCCTATTCCCAAAAGATAAATTACGTTCTGAACGTAAAACTGAAACACCTTGATCTTTGGCCCTTTTGACACAGAACTGTACGTTTGCCAAAAATGGCATTTTTTTTCTGAGTGCCAAATAAAACAACATGCATTTATACGACAACTGCAGTGTGAGAAACACTCCTACTTCCATTAGGATCCCAAGAAAAGTGGGATTGATCCAGTTGGTGAAGTGCGTTGGAGGAAAAAAGCGTGTTGGAAAAGCCCACGGCAAAGCATCGATTAGGATGTAATTTATTCCTGAGTAAAGGGTAATGTAAGCAAAGTATTTTTTAGGGCTGAGTGTGATTGTGATGTATGACAGCAGGGGAATGATAGCGACAGGTATAAATGACTGAAGGTGACGGAGGGCTTTAAATTAAAACCTCTTAATCAAAAACACAGGCATAAAACACAGAGAAAGTTCAGATCGACGTGTGTGAGTGAGTGTGTGCCTTTATTCCTCATGATGAAAGTGCAAAAGTCCCCACAAGAATAGCAATACTTGCACATTTTGACCTTTTTTGGCCTCTATGAGGAAAAGGGGCTTATAAATCACACAGAATTAAGTATCTTGAATTTTTTTAATGCAGAATATTCCCTTTAAGGGTTGGTTTAGGGGTTGAGTTGAGGGCAGAGGACCAAGTTTGTACAGTAGAAACATCATTATGTCTATGGGAAGTCCCCATAAAGGGGACAAGAGTATAGCAATACCAGTATATTTTGACCTTAAGGGGACTTT